>NW_026561286.1:0-57408 GCF_028858705.1 Grus americana
TTTTTCCTGATTTCATGTATGCACTTTATTCTGGGATTCACCCAAGACTCCTCCCAGGCACATCCCACACTATTATCAACTCTTGTATAGAGACCTCAGATCCCAGGTAGCAGCCCCAGACTCCTCCAAGAAGCTGCCTGAGATGTTTTCCTAATTTGACCGATACACTCTACTCTGGGATTCACACAAGACTCCTCCCAGGCACATCCCAGAGTCTTTTGCCAATTCTGTAGAGACCTCAGATCCCAGGTAGCAGCCCCAGACTCCTCCAAGGAAGCTGCCGGAGAAAATTTTCCTGCTTTGGAAGAAAATCTCGACTCTGGGATTCACCCAAGACTCCTCCCAGGCACATCCCATGTCTTTTGCCTCTTCTGTAGAGACCTCAGATCCCAGGTAGCAGCCCCAGACTCCTCCAAGGAAGCTGCCTGAGATGTTTTTCCTAATTTCATGGCTGCACTTTATTCTGGGATTCACCCAAGACTCCTCCCAGCACATCCCAGACTTTTTCAACTTCTGTAGAGACCTCAGATCCCAGGTAGCAGCCCCAGACTCCTCCAAGGAAGCTGCCTGAGATGTTTTTCCTAATTTCATGCGGCACAATATTCTGGGATTCACCCAAGACTCCTCAGGCACATCCCAGAGTCTTTTCCCTCTTCTGTAGAGACCTCAGATCCCAGGTAGCAGCCCCAGACTCCTCCAAGGAAGCTGCCTGAGATGTTTTTCCTAATTTGACCGATACACTCTACTCTGGGATTCACCCAAGACTCCTCCCAGGCACATCCCAGGCAGCCCCAGACTCCTCCAAGGAAGCTGCCTGAGATGTTTTTTCCTAATTTGACCGATACACTCTACTCTGGGATTCACCCAAGACTCCTCCCAGGCACATCCCAGTCTTTTTGCCTCTTCTGTAGAGACCTCAGATCCCAGGTAGCAGCCCCAGACTCCTCCAAGGAAGCTACCGAGAAAATTTTCCTGCTTTGGAAGAAAATCTCGACTCTGGGATTCACCCAAGACTCCTCCCAGGCACATCCCAGTGTCTTTTGCCTCTTCTGTAGAGACCTCAGATCCCAGGTAGCAGCCCCAGACTCCTCCAAGGAAGCTACCGGAGAAATTTTCCTGCTTTGGAAGAAAATCTCGACTCTGGGATTCACCCAAGACTCCTCCCAGGCACATCCCAGTTCTTTTTGCCTCTTCTGTAGAGACCTCAGATCCCAGGTAGCAGCCCCAGACTCCTCCAAGGAAGCTGCCTGAGATGTTTTTCCTAATTTGACCGATACACTCTACTCTGGGATTCACCCAAGACTCCTCCCAGGCACATCCCAGTGTCTTTTGGCCTCTTCTGTAGAGACCTCAGATCCCAGGTAGCAGCCCCAGACTCCTCCAAGGAAGCTACCGGAGAAAATTTTCCTGCTTTGGAAGAAAATCTCGACTCTGGGATTCACCCAAGACTCCTCCCAGGCACATCCCAGAGTCTTTTGCCTCTTCTGTAGAGACCTCAGATCCCAGGTAGCAGCCCCAGACTCCTCCAAGGAAGCTACCGAGAAATTTTCCTGCTTTGGAAGAAAATCTCGACTCTGGGATTCACCCAAGACTCCTCCCAGGCACATCCCAGAGTCTTTTTGCCTCTTCTGTAGAGACCTCAGATCCCAGGTAGCAGCCCCAGACTCCTCCAAGGAAGCTGCCTGAGATGTTTTTCCGAATTTCATGCTGCACTTTATTCTGGGATTCACCCAAGACTCCTCCCGGGCACATCCCAGACTATTTAAACTCTCTGTAGAGACCTCAGATCCCAGGTAGCAGCCCCAGACTCCTCCAAGGAAGCTGCCTGAGATGTTTTTCCTGATTTATGATGCACTTTATCTGGGATTCACCCAAGACTCCTCCCAGGCACATCCCAGACTATTTTCAACTCTTCTGTAGAGACCTCAGATCCCAGGTAGCAGCCCCAGACTCCTCCAAGGAAGCTGCCTGAGATGTTTTTCCTGATTTCATGACTGCACTTTATCTGGATTCACCCAAGACTCCTCCCAGGCACATCCCAGACTATTATCAACTCTTTGTATAGAGACCTCAGATCCCAGGTAGCAGCCCCAGACTCCTCCAAGGAAGCTGCCTGAGATGTTTTTCCTAATTTGACCGATACACTCTACTCTGGGATTCACCCAAGACTCCTCCCAGGCACATCCCAGTATTTTTTACCTCTTCTGTAGAGACCTCAGATCCCAGGTAGCAGCCCCAGACTCCTCCAAGGAAGCTACCGAGAAAATTTTCCTGCTTTGGAAGAAAATCTCGACTCTGGGATTCACCCAAGACTCCTCCCAGGCACATCCCAGTGTCTTTTGGCCTCTTCTGTAGAGACCTCAGATCCCAGGTAGCAGCCCCAGACTCCTCCAAGGAAGCTGCCTGAGAGGTTTTCCTAATTTCATGGCTGCACTTATTCTGGGATTCACCCAAGACTCCTCCCGGGCACATCCCAGACTATTATCAACTCTTGTGTAGAGACCTCAGATCCCAGGTAGCAGCCCCAGACTCCTCCAAGGAAGCTGCCTGAGATGTTTTTCCTAATTTCATGCGTGCACAATATTCTGGGATTCACCCGAGACTTCTCCAGGCACAACCCAGAATCTTTTCCCCTCTCCTTTAGAGGCCTGAGATCCCAGGTAGCAGCCCCAGACTCCTCCAAGGAAGCTGCCTGAGATGTTTTTCCTAATTTGACCGATACACTCTACTCTGGGATTCACACAAGACTCCTCCCAGGCACATCCCAGAGTATATTCACCTCTTCTGTGGAGAAACCAGATCCCAGGTAGCAGCCCCAGACTCCTCCAAGGAAGCTGCCTGAGATGTTTTTTCCTGATTTCATGGCTGCACTTTATTCTGGGATTCACCCAAGACTCCTCCCAGGCACATCCCACACTATTATCAACTCTTGTATAGAGACCTCAGATCCCAGGTAGCAGCCCCAGACTCCTCCAAGGAAGCTGCCTGAGATGTTTTTCCTAATTTGACCGATACACTCTACTCTGGGATTGACCCAAGACTCCTCCCAGGCACATCCCAGAGTCTTTTTGCCTCTTCTGTAGAGACCTCAGATCCCAGGTAGCAGCCCCAGACTCCTCCAGGAAGCTACCGGAGAAAATTTTCCTGCTTTGGAAGAAAATCTCGACTCTGGGATTCACCCAAGACTCCTCCCAGGCACATCCCAGTGTCTTTTTGCCTCTTCTGTAGAGACCTCAGATCCCAGGTAGCAGCCCCAGACTCCTCCAAGGAAGCTACCGGAGAAAATTTTCCTGCTTTGGAAGAAAATCTCGACTCTGGGATTCACCCAAGACTCCTCCCAGGCACATCCCAGTGTCTTTTTGCCTCTTCTGTAGAGACCTCAGATCCCAGGTAGCAGCCCCAGACTCCTCCAAGGAAGCTACCTGAGATGTTTTTCCTAATTTGAAAGAAAATCTCTACTCTGGGATTCACCCAAGACTCCTCCCAGGCACATCCCAGTGTCTTTTGGCCTCTTCTGTAGAGACCTCAGATCCCAGGTAGCAGCCCCAGACTCCTCCAAGGAAGCTACCTGAGATATTTTTCCTGCTTTGGAAGAAAATCTCGACTCTGGGATTCACCCAAGACTCCTCCCAGGCACATCCCAGTGTCTTTTTGCCTCTTCTGTAGAGACTCAGATCCCAGGTAGCAGCCCCAGACTCCTCCAAGGAAGCTACCGGAGAAAATTTTCCTGCTTGGAAGAAAATCTCGACTCTGGGATTCACCCAAGACTCCTCCCAGGCACATCCCAGTGTCTTTTTGCCTCTTCTGTAGAGACCTCAGATCCCAGGTAGCAGCCCCAGACTCCTCCAAGGAAGCTACCTGAGAAAATTTTCCTGCTTTGGAAGAAAATCTCGACTCTGGGATTCACCCAAGACTCCTCCCAGGCACATCCCAGAGTCTTTTTGCCACTTCTGTAGAGACCTCAGATCCCAGGTAGCAGCCCCAGACTCCTCCAAGGAAGCTGCCGAGAAAATTTTCCTGCTTTGGAAGAAAATCTCGACTCTGGATTCACCCAAGACTCCTCCCAGGCACATCCCAGAGTCTTTTTGCCTCTTCTGTAGAGACCTCAGATCCCAGGTAGCAGCCCCAGACTCCTCCAAGGAAGCTGCCTGAGATGTTTTTCCTAATTTCATGGCTGCACTTTATTCTGGGATTCACCCAAGACTCCTCCCAGGCACATCCCAGACTATTATCAACTCTTCTGTAGAGACCTCAGATCCCAGGTAGCAGCCCCAGACTCCTCCAAGGAAGCTGCCTGAGATGTTTTTCCTATTTCATGATGCACTCTACTCTGGGATTCACCCAAGACTCCTCCCAGGCACATCCCAGACTATTTTCACTCTTCTGTAGAGACCTCAGATCCCAGGTAGCAGCCCCAGACTCCTCCAAGGAAGCTGCCTGAGATGTTTTTCCTATTTCATGCTGCACTTATTCTGGGATTCACCCAAGACTCCTCCCAGGCACATCCCAGAGTATTATCAACTCTTCTGTAGAGACCTCAGATCCCAGGTAGCAGCCCCAGACTCCTCCAAGGAAGCTGCCTGAGATGTTTTTCCTAATTTGACCGATACACTCTACTCTGGGATTCACCCAAGACTCCTCCCAGGCACATCCCAGAGTCTTTTTCCTCTTCTGTAGAGACCTCAGATCCCAGGTAGCAGCCCCAGACTCCTCCAAGGAAGCTGCCTGAGAAATTTTTCCTGCTTTGGAAGAAAACTCGACTCTGGGATTCACCCAAGACTCCTCCCAGGCACATCCCAGAGTCTTTTGCCTCTTCTGTAGAGACCTCAGATCCCAGGTAGCAGCCCCAGACTCCTCCAAGGAAGCTACCGAGAAAATTTTCCTGCTTTGGAAGAAAATCTCGACTCTGGGATTCACCCAAGACTCCTCCCAGGCACATCCCAGTGTCTTTTTGCCTCTTCTGTAGAGACCTCAGATCCCAGGTAGCAGCCCCAGACTCCTCCAAGGAAGCTGCCTGAGATGTTTTTCCTAATTTGACCGATACACTCTACTCTGGGATTCACCCAAGACTCCTCCCAGGCACATCCCAGAGTCTTTTTGCCTCTTCTGTAGAGACCTCAGATCCCAGGTAGCAGCCCCAGACTCCTCCAAGGAAGCTACCGAGAAAATTTTCCTGCTTTGGAAGAAAATCTCGACTCTGGGATTCACCCAAGACTCCTCCCAGGCACATCCCAGAGTCTTTTTGCCTCTTCTGTAGAGACCTCAGATCCCAGGTAGCAGCCCCAGACTCCTCCAAGGAAGCTACCGGAGAAAATTTTCCTGCTTTGGAAGAAAATCTCGACTCTGGGATTCACCCAAGACTCCTCCCAGGCACATCCCAGTGTCTTTTTGCCTCTTCTGTAGAGACCTCAGATCCCAGGTAGCAGCCCCAGACTCCTCCAAGGAAGCTGCCTGAGATGTTTTTCCTAATTTCATGGCTGCACTTTATTCTGGGATTCACCCAAGACTCCTCCCAGGCACATCCCAGACTATTATCCTCTTCTGTAGAGACCTCAGATCCCAGGTAGCAGCCCCAGACTCCTCCAAGGAAGCTGCCTGAGATGTTTTTCCTAATTTGATGATGCACTCTACTCTGGGATTCACCCAAGACTCCTCCCAGGCACATCCCAGAGTATTTTCACCTCTTCTGTAGAGACCTCAGATCCCAGGTAGCAGCCCCAGACTCCTCCAAGGAAGCTACCGAGAAAATTTTTCCTGCTTTGGAAGAAAATCTCGACTCTGGGATTCACCCAAGACTCCTCCCAGGCACATCCCAGTGTCTTTTGGCCTCTTCTGTAGAGACCTCAGATCCCAGGTAGCAGCCCCAGACTCCTCCAAGGAAGCTGCCTGAGATGTTTTTCCTAATTTCATGGCTGCACTTTATTCTGGGATTCACCCAAGACTCCTCCCGTGCACATCCCAGACTATTATCAACTCTTCTGTAGAGACCTCAGATCCCAGGTAGCAGCCCCAGACTCCTCCAAGGAAGCTGCCTGAGATGTTTTTCCTAATTTCATGCGTGCACAATATTCTGGGATTCACCCAAGACTCCTCCCGGGCACATCCCAGAATCTTTTCCCCTCTCCTTTAGAGGCCTGAGATCCCAGGTAGCAGCCCCAGACTCCTCCAAGGAAGCTGCCTGAGATGTTTTTCCTAATTTGACCGATACACTCTACTCTGGGATTCACCCAAGACTCCTCCCAGGCACATCCCAGAGTATTTTCACCTCTTCTGTGGAGAAACCAAATCCCAGGTAGCAGCCCCAGACTCCTCCAAGGAAGCTGCCTGAGATGTTTTTCCTAATTTCATGGCTGCACTTTATTCTGGGATTCACCCAAGACTCCTCCCAGGCACATCCCAGTGTCTTTTTGCCTCTTCTGTAGAGACCTCAGATCCCAGGTAGCAGCCCCAGACTCCTCCAAGGAAGCTGCCTGAGATGTTTTTCCTAATTTGACCGATACACTCTACTCTGGGATTCACCCAAGACTCCTCCCAGGCACATCCCAGTCTTTTTGCCTCTTCTGTAGAGACCTCAGATCCCAGGTAGCAGCCCCAGACTCCTCCAAGGAAGCTACCGGAGAAATTTTCCTGCTTTGGAAGAAAATCTCGACTCTGGGATTCACCCAAGACTCCTCCCAGGCACATCCCAGAGTCTTTTTGCCTCTTCTGTAGAGACCTCAGATCCCAGGTAGCAGCCCCAGACTCCTCCAAGGAAGCTGCCTGAGATGTTTTCCTAATTTCATGGTGCACAATATTCTGGGATTCACCCAAGACTCCTCCCAGGCACATCCCAGTGTCTTTTCCCTCTTCTGTAGAGACCTCAGATCCCAGGTAGCAGCCCCAGACTCCTCCAAGGAAGCTGCCTGAGATGTTTTTCCTAATTTGAAGATACACTCTACTCTGGGATTCACCCAAGACTCCTCCCAGGCACATCCCAGAGTCTTTTTGCCTCTTCTGTAGAGACCACAGATCCCAGGTAGCAGCCCCAGACTCCTCCAAGGAAGCTGCCTGAGATGTTTTTCCTATTTGATGATGCACTTTACTCTGGGATTCACCCAAGACTCCTCCCAGGCACATCCCAGTGTCTTTTTGCCTCTTCTGTAGAGACCTCAGATCCCAGGTAGCAGCCCCAGACTCCTCCAAGGAAGCTGCCTGAGATGTTTTTCCTAATTTGAAGGATACACTCTTCTCTGGGATTCACCCAAGACTCCTCCCAGGCACATCCCAGTGTCTTTTTGCCTCTTCTGTAGAGACCTCAGATCCCAGGTAGCAGCCCCAGACTCCTCCAAGGAAGCTGCCGAGAAAATTTTCCTGCTTTGGAAGAAAATCTCGACTCTGGGATTCACCCAAGACTCCTCCCAGGCACATCCCAGAGTCTTTTTGCCTCTTCTGTAGAGACCTCAGATCCCAGGTAGCAGCCCCAGACTCCTCCAAGGAAGCTGCCTGAGATGTTTTTCCTAATTTCATGGCTGCACTTTATTCTGGGATTCACCCAAGACTCCTCCCAGGCACATCCCAGACTATTTTCAACTCTTCTGTAGAGACCTCAGATCCCAGGTAGCAGCCCCAGACTCCTCCAAGGAAGCTGCCTGAGATGTTTTTCCTAATTTCATGAATGCACTTTATTCTGGGATTCACCCAAGACTCCTCCCAGGCACATCCCAGACTATTTTCAACTCTTGTATAGAGACCTCAGATCCCAGGTAGCAGCCCCAGACTCCTCCAAGGAAGCTGCCTGAGATGTTTTTCCTAATTTGACCGATACACTCTACTCTGGGATTCACCCAAGACTCCTCCCAGGCACATCCCAGAGTCTTTCACCTCTTCTGTAGAGACCTCAGATCCCAGGTAGCAGCCCCAGACTCCTCCAAGGAAGCTACCGGAGAAAATTTTCCTGCTTTGGAAGAAAATCTCGACTCTGGGATTCACCCAAGACTCCTCCCAGGCACATCCCAGTGTCTTTTTGCCTCTTCTGTAGAGACCTCAGATCCCAGGTAGCAGCCCCAGACTCCTCCAAGGAAGCTACCTGAGAAAATTTTCCTGCTTTGGAAGAAAATCTCGACTCTGGGATTCACCCAAGACTCCTCCCAGGCACATCCCAGTGTCTTTTTGCCTCTTCTGTAGAGACCTCAGATCCCAGGTAGCAGCCCCAGACTCCTCCAAGGAAGCTGCCTGAGATGTTTTTCCTAATTTGACCGATACACTCTACTCTGGGATTCACCCAAGACTCCTCCCAGGCACATCCCAGAGTCTTTTTGCCTCTTCTGTAGAGACCTCAGATCCCAGGTAGCAGCCCCAGACTCCTCCAAGGAAGCTACCGGAGAAAATTTTCCTGCTTTGGAAGAAAATCTCGACTCTGGGATTCACCCAAGACTCCTCCCAGGCACATCCCAGTGTCTTTTTGCCTCTTCTGTAGAGACCTCAGATCCCAGGTAGCAGCCCCAGACTCCTCCAAGGAAGCTGCCGGAGAAAATTTTCCTGCTTTGGAAGAAAATCTCTACTCTGGGATTCACCCAAGACTCCTCCCAGGCACATCCCAGTGTCTTTTTGCCTCTTCTGTAGAGACCTCAGATCCCAGGTAGCAGCCCCAGACTCCTCCAAGGAAGCTGCCTGAGATGTTTTTCCTAATTTCATGGCTGCACTTTATTCTGGGATTCACCCAAGACTCCTCCCAGGCACATCCCAGACTATTTTCAACTCTTCTGTAGAGACCTCAGATCCCAGGTAGCAGCCCCAGACTCCTCCAAGGAAGCTGCCTGAGATGTTTTTCCTAATTTCATGGATTCACTCTATTCTGGGATTCACCCAAGACTCCTCCCAGGCACATCCCAGAGTATTTTCACCTCTTCTGTAGAGACCTCAGATCCCAGGTAGCAGCCCCAGACTCCTCCAAGGAAGCTGCCTGAGAAAATTTTCCTGCTTTGAAGAAAATCTCGACTCTGGGATTCACCCAAGACTCCTCCCAGGCACATCCCAGTGTCTTTTTGGCCTCTTCTGTAGAGACCTCAGATCCCAGGTAGCAGCCCCAGACTCCTCCAAGGAAGCTGCCTGAGATGTTTTTCCTAATTTCATGGCTGCACTTTATTCTGGGATTCACCCAAGACTCCTCCCAGGCACATCCCAGACTATTTTCAACTCTTCTGTAGAGACCTCAGATCCCAGGTAGCAGCCCCAGACTCCTCCAAGGAAGCTGCCTGAGATGTTTTCCCTATTTCATGCGTGCACAATATCTGGGATTCACCCAAGACTCCTCCCAGGCACATCCCAGAGTCTTTTCCCCTCTTGTAGAGACCTCAGATCCCAGGTAGCAGCCCCAGACTCCTCCAAGGAAGCTGCCTGAGATGTTTTTCCTAATTTGACCGATACACTCTACTCTGGGATTCACCCAAGACTCCTCCCAGGCACATCCCAGAGTCTTTTGCCTCTTCTGTAGAGACCCAGATCCCAGGTAGCAGCCCCAGACTCCTCCAAGGAAGCTGCCTGAGATGTTTTTCCTAATTTGATGGAAGCACTCTACTCTGGGATTCACCCAAGACTCCTCCCAGGCACATCCCAGTGTCTTTTTGCCTCTTCTGTAGAGACCTCAGATCCCAGGTAGCAGCCCCAGACTCCTCCAAGGAAGCTGCCTGAGATGTTTTTCCTAATTTGACCGATACACTCTACTCTGGGATTCACCCAAGACTCCTCCCAGGCACATCCCAGAGTCTTTTTGCCTCTTCTGTAGAGACCTCAGATCCCAGGTAGCAGCCCCAGACTCCTCCAAGGAAGCTACCGAGAAAATTTTCCTGCTTTGGAAGAAAATCTCGACTCTGGGATTCACCCAAGACTCCTCCCAGGCACATCCCAGAGTCTTTTTGCCTCTTCTGTAGAGACCTCAGATCCCAGGTAGCAGCCCCAGACTCCTCCAAGGAAGCTGCCTGAGATGTTTTTCCTAATTTCATGGCTGCACTTTACTCTGGGATTCACCCAAGACTCCTCCCAGGCACATCCCAGAGTATTTTTGCTCTTCTGTAGAGACCTCAGATCCCAGGTAGCAGCCCCAGACTCCTCCAAGGAAGCTGCCTGAGATGTTTTTCCTAATTTCATGGCTGCACTTTATTCTGGGATTCACCCAAGACTCCTCCCAGGCACATCCCAGACTATTATCAACTCTTCTGTAGAGACCTCAGATCCCAGGTAGCAGCCCCAGACTCCTCCAAGGAAGCTGCCTGAGATGTTTTTCCTATTTCATGGCTGCACTTTATTCTGGGATTCACCCAAGACTCCTCCCAGGCACATCCCAGACTATTTCAACTCTTGTGTAGAGACCTCAGATCCCAGGTAGCAGCCCCAGACTCCTCCAAGGAAGCTGCCTGAGATGTTTTTCCTAATTTGACCGATACACTCTACTCTGGGATTCACCCAAGACTCCTCCCAGGCACATCCCAGAGTCTTTTTGCCTCTTCTGTAGAGACCTCAGATCCCAGGTAGCAGCCCCAGACTCCTCCAAGGAAGCTACCGGAGAAAATTTTCCTGCTTTGGAAGAAAATCTCGACTCTGGGATTCACCCAAGACTCCTCCCAGGCACATCCCAGTGTATTTTCACCTCTTCTGTAGAGACCTCAGATCCCAGGTAGCAGCCCCAGACTCCTCCAAGGAAGCTGCCTGAGATGTTTTTCCTAATTTCATGGCTGCACTTTATTCTGGGATTCACCCAAGACTCCTCCCGGCACATCCCAGACTATTATCAACTCTTGTGTAGAGACCTCAGATCCCAGGTAGCAGCCCCAGACTCCTCCAAGGAAGCTGCCTGAGATGTTTTTCCTAATTTCATGCGTGCACAATATTCTGGGATTCACCCAAGACTCCTCCAGGCACATCCCAGAATCTTTTCCCCTCTTCTTAGAGACCTGAGATCCCAGGTAGCAGCCCCAGACTCCTCCAAGGAAGCTGCCTGAGATGTTTTTCCTAATTTGACCGATACACTCTACTCTGGGATTCACCCAAGACTCCTCCCAGGCACATCCCAGAGTATTTTCACCTCTTCTGTGGAGAAACCAGATCCCAGGTAGCAGCCCCAGACTCCTCCAAGGAAGCTGCCTGAGATGTTTTTCCTAATTTCATGGCTGCACTTTATTCTGGGATTCACCCAAGACTCCTCCCAGGCACATCCCAGAGTCTTTTCGACTCTTCTGTAGAGACCTCAGATCCCAGGTAGCAGCCCCAGACTCCTCCAAGGAAGCTGCCTGAGATGTTTTTCCTAATTTGACCGATACACTCTACTCTGGGATTCACCCAAGACTCCTCCCAGGCACATCCCAGAGTCTTTTTGCCTCTTCTGTAGAGACCTCAGATCCCAGGTAGCAGCCCCAGACTCCTCCAAGGAAGCTACCGGAGAAAATTTTCCTGCTTTGGAAGAAAATCTCGACTCTGGGATTCACCCAAGACTCCTCCCAGGCACATCCCAGTGTCTTTTTGCCTCTTCTGTAGAGACCTCAGATCCCAGGTAGCAGCCCCAGACTCCTCCAAGGAAGCTACCTGAGATGTTTTTCCTAATTTGAACGATACACTCTACTCTGGGATTCACCCAAGACTCCTCCCAGGCACATCCCAGAGTCTTTTTGCCTCTTCTGTAGAGACCTCAGATCCCAGGTAGCAGCCCCAGACTCCTCCAAGGAAGCTACCGGAGAAAATTTTCCTGCTTTGGAAGAAAATCTCGACTCTGGGATTCACCCAAGACTCCTCCCAGGCACATCCCAGTGTCTTTTTGCCTCTTCTGTAGAGACCTCAGATCCCAGGTAGCAGCCCCAGACTCCTCCAAGGAAGCTACCGAGAAAATTTTCCTGCTTTGGAAGAAAATCTCGACTCTGGGATTCACCCAAGACTCCTCCCAGGCACATCCCAGAGTCTTTTTGCCTCTTCTGTAGAGACCTCAGATCCCAGGTAGCAGCCCCAGACTCCTCCAAGGAAGCTGCCTGAGATGTTTTTCCTAATTTCATGCGTGCACAATATTCTGGGATTCACCCAAGACTCCTCCCAGGCACATCCCAGAGTCTTTTCCCTCTTCTGTAGAGACCTCAGATCCCAGGTAGCAGCCCCAGACTCCTCCAAGGAAGCTGCCTGAGATGTTTTTCCTAATTTGATGATACACTCTACTCTGGGATTCACCCAAGACTCCTCCCAGGCACATCCCAGAGTATTTTCACCTCTTCTGTAGAGACCCAGATCCCAGGTAGCAGCCCCAGACTCCTCCAAGGAAGCTGCCTGAGATGTTTTCCTGATTTCATGCTGCACTTTACTCTGGGATTCACCCAAGACTCCTCCCAGGCACATCCCAGTCTTTTTGCCTCTTCTGTAGAGACCTCAGATCCCAGGTAGCAGCCCCAGACTCCTCCAAGGAAGCTGCCTGAGATGTTTTTCCTAATTTGACCGATACACTCTACTCTGGGATTCACCCAAGACTCCTCCCAGGCACATCCCAGAGTCTTTTTGCCTCTTCTGTAGAGACCTCAGATCCCAGGTAGCAGCCCCAGACTCCTCCAAGGAAGCTACCGGAGAAAATTTTCCTGCTTTGGAAGAAAATCTCGACTCTGGGATTCACCCAAGACTCCTCCCAGGCACATCCCAGAGTCTTTTTGCCTCTTCTGTAGAGACCTCAGATCCCAGGTAGCAGCCCCAGACTCCTCCAAGGAAGCTGCCTGAGATGTTTTTCCTAATTTCATGGCTGCACTTTATTCTGGGATTCACCCAAGACTCCTCCCAGGCACATCCCAGACTATTTTCAACTCTTCTGTAGAGACCTCAGATCCCAGGTAGCAGCCCCAGACTCCTCCAAGGAAGCTGCCTGAGATGTTTTTCCTAATTTCATGATGCACTCTACTCTGGGATTCACCCAAGACTCCTCCCAGGCACATCCCAGAGTATTTTCAACTCTTCTGTGTAGAGACCTCAGATCCCAGGTAGCAGCCCCAGACTCCTCCAAGGAAGCTGCCTGAGATGTTTTTCCTAATTTGATGAATGCACTCTACTCTGGGATTCACCCAAGACTCCTCCCGGGCACATCCCAGACTATTTTCAACTCTTCTGTAGAGACCTCAGATCCCAGGTAGCAGCCCCAGACTCCTCCAAGGAAGCTGCCTGAGATGTTTTTCCTAATTTGACCGATACACTCTACTCTGGGATTCACCCAAGACTCCTCCCAGGCACATCCCAGAGTCTTTTTGCCTCTTCTGTAGAGACCTCAGATCCCAGGTAGCAGCCCCAGACTCCTCCAAGGAAGCTACCTGAGAAAATTTTTCCTGCTTTGGAAGAAAATCTCGACTCTGGGATTCACCCAAGACTCCTCCCAGGCACATCCCAGAGTCTTTTTGCCTCTTCTGTAGAGACCTCAGATCCCAGGTAGCAGCCCCAGACTCCTCCAAGGAAGCTACCGGAGAAAATTTTCCTGCTTTGGAAGAAAATCTCGACTCTGGGATTCACCCAAGACTCCTCCCAGGCACATCCCAGAGTCTTTTTGCCTCTTCTGTAGAGACCTCAGATCCCAGGTAGCAGCCCCAGACTCCTCCAAGGAAGCTGCCTGAGATGTTTTTCCTAATTTGAAGAATACACTCTACTCTGGGATTCACCCAAGACTCCTCCCAGGCACATCCCAGAGTCTTTTTGCCTCTTCTGTAGAGACCTCAGATCCCAGGTAGCAGCCCCAGACTCCTCCAAGGAAGCTGCCTGAGATGTTTTTCCTAATTTCATGGCTGCACTTTATTCTGGGATTCACCCAAGACTCCTCCCAGGCACATCCCAGACTATTATCAACTCTTCTGTAGAGACCTCAGATCCCAGGTAGCAGCCCCAGACTCCTCCAAGGAAGCTGCCTGAGATGTTTTTCCTAATTTGATGGATGCACTCTACTCTGGGATTCACCCAAGACTCCTCCCAGGCACATCCCAGACTATTATCAACTCTTCTGTAGAGACCTCAGATCCCAGGTAGCAGCCCCAGACTCCTCCAAGGAAGCTGCCGGAGAAAATTTTCCTGCTTTGGAAGAAAATCTCGACTCTGGGATTCACCCAAGACTCCTCCCAGGCACATCCCAGTGTCTTTTTGCCTCTTCTGTAGAGACCTCAGATCCCAGGTAGCAGCCCCAGACTCCTCCAAGGAAGCTGCCTGAGATGTTTTTCCTAATTTCATGGCTGCACTTTATTCTGGGATTCACCCAAGACTCCTCCCAGGCACATCCCAGACTATTATCAACTCTTCTGTAGAGACCTCAGATCCCAGGTAGCAGCCCCAGACTCCTCCAAGGAAGCTGCCTGAGATGTTTTCCTAATTTCATGCGTGCACAATATTCTGGGATTCACCCAAGACTCCTCCAGGCACATCCCAGAATCTTTTCCCTCTCCTTTAGAGACCTCAGATCCCAGGTAGCAGCCCCAGACTCCTCCAAGGAAGCTGCCTGAGATGTTTTTCCTAATTTGACCGATACACTCTACTCTGGGATTCACCCAAGACTCCTCCCAGGCACATCCCAGAGTATATTCACCTCTTCTGTAGAGACCCAGATCCCAGGTAGCAGCCCCAGACTCCTCCAAGGAAGCTGCCTGAGATGTTTTTCCTAATTTCATGGCTGCACTTACTCTGGGATTCACCCAAGACTCCTCCCAGGCACATCCCAGTGTTTTTGCCTCTTCTGTAGAGACCTCAGATCCCAGGTAGCAGCCCCAGACTCCTCCAAGGAAGCTGCCTGAGATGTTTTTCCTAATTTGAAGATACACTCTACTCTGGGATTCACCCAAGACTCCTCCCAGGCACATCCCAGAGTCTTTTTGCCTCTTCTGTAGAGACCTCAGATCCCAGGTAGCAGCCCCAGACTCCTCCAAGGAAGCTACCGAGAAAATTTTCCTGCTTTGGAAGAAAATCTCGACTCTGGGATTCACCCAAGACTCCTCCCAGGCACATCCCAGAGTCTTTTTGCCCTCTTCTGTAGAGACCTCAGATCCCAGGTAGCAGCCCCAGACTCCTCCAAGGAAGCTACCTGAGAAAATTTTCCTGCTTTGGAAGAAAATCTCGACTCTGGGATTCACCCAAGACTCCTCCCAGGCACATCCCAGAGTCTTTTTGCCTCTTCTGTAGAGACCTCAGATCCCAGGTAGCAGCCCCAGACTCCTCCAAGGAAGCTGCCTGAGATGTTTTTCCTAATTTCATGGCTGCACTTTACTCTGGGATTCACCCAAGACTCCTCCCAGGCACATCCCAGACTATTTTTGCTCTTCTGTAGAGACCTCAGATCCCAGGTAGCAGCCCCAGACTCCTCCAAGGAAGCTACCTGAGAAAATTTTCCTGCTTTGGAAGAAAATCTCGACTCTGGGATTCACCCAAGACTCCTCCCAGGCACATCCCAGTGTCTTTTTGCCTCTTCTGTAGAGACCTCAGATCCCAGGTAGCAGCCCCAGACTCCTCCAAGGAAGCTACCGGAGAAAATTTTCCTGCTTTGGAAGAAAATCTCGACTCTGGGATTCACCCAAGACTCCTCCCAGGCACATCCCAGAGTCTTTTTGCCTCTTCTGTAGAGACCTCAGATCCCAGGTAGTAGCCCCAGACTCCTCCAAGGGAGCTGCCTGAGATGTTTTTCCTAATTTGACCGATACACTCTATTCTGGGATTCACCCAAGACTCCTCCCAGGCACATCCCAGAGTCTTTTTGCCTCTTCTGTAGAGACCTCAGATCCCAGGTAGCAGCCCCAGACTCCTCCAAGGAAGCTGCCTGAGATGTTTTTCCTTATTTGGAAGAAAATCTCGACTCTGGGATTCACCCAAGACTCCTCCCAGGCACATCCCAGAGTCTTTTTGCCTCTTCTGTAGAGACCTCAGATCCCAGGTAGCAGCCCCAGACTCCTCCAAGGAAGCTGCCTGAGATGTTTTTCCTAATTTCATGCTGCACAATATTCTGGGATTCACCCAAGACTCCTCCAGGCACATCCCAGAGTCTTTTCCCTCTTCTGTAGAGACCTCAGATCCCAGGTAGCAGCCCCAGACTCCTCCAAGGAAGCTGCCTGAGATGTTTTTCCTAATTTGACCGATACACTCTACTCTGGGATTCACCCAAGACTCCTCCCAGGCACATCCCAGAGTCTTTTTGCCTCTTCTGTAGAGACCTCAGATCCCAGGTAGCAGCCCCAGACTCCTCCAAGGAAGCTACCGGAGAAAATTTTCCTGCTTTGGAAGAAAATCTCGACTCTGGGATTCACCCAAGACTCCTCCCAGGCACATCCCAGTGTCTTTTTGCCTCTTCTGTAGAGACCTCAGATCCCAGGTAGCAGCCCCAGACTCCTCCAAGGAAGCTACCGGAGAAAATTTTCCTGCTTTGGAAGAAAATCTCGACTCTGGGATTCACCCAAGACTCCTCCCAGGCACATCCCAGAGTCTTTTTGCCTCTTCTGTAGAGACCTCAGATCCCAGGTAGCAGCCCCAGACTCCTCCAAGGAAGCTGCCTGAGATGTTTTTCCTAATTTCATGGCTGCACTTTATTCTGGGATTCACCCAAGACTCCTCCCAGGCACATCCCAGACTATTTCAACTCTTCTGTAGAGACCTCAGATCCCAGGTAGCAGCCCCAGACTCCTCCAAGGAAGCTGCCTGAGATGTTTTTCCTAATTTCATGAATGCACTTTATTCTGGGCTTCACCCAAGACTCCTCCCAGGCACATCCCAGACTATTATCAACTCTTCTGTAGAGACCTCAGATCCCAGGTAGCAGCCCCAGACTCCTCCAAGGAAGCTGCCTGAGATGTTTTTCCTAATTTGACCGATACACTCTACTCTGGGATTCACCCAAGACTCCTCCCAGGCACATCCCAGAGTCTTTTTGCCTCTTCTGTAGAGACCTCAGATCCCAGGTAGCAGCCCCAGACTCCTCCAAGGAAGCTACCTGAGAAAATTTTCCTGCTTTGGAAGAAAATCTCGACTCTGGGATTCACCCAAGACTCCTCCCAGGCACATCCCAGTGTCTTTTTGCCTCTTCTGTAGAGACCTCAGATCCCAGGTAGCAGCCCCAGACTCCTCCAAGGAAGCTGCCTGAGATGTTTTTCCTAATTTCATGCTGCACTTTATTCTGGGATTCACCCAAGACTCCTCCCAGGCACATCCCAGACTATTTTCAACTCTTCTGTAGAGACCTCAGATCCCAGGTAGCAGCCCCAGACTCCTCCAAGGAAGCTGCCTGAGATGTTTTTCCTAATTTGACCGATACACTCTACTCTGGGATTCACCCAAGACTCCTCCCAGGCACATCCCAGAGTCTTTCACCTCTTCTGTAGAGACCTCCAGATCCCAGGTAGCAGCCCCAGACTCCTCCAAGGAAGCTGCCTGAGATGTTTTTCCTGATTTCATGGCTGCACTTTATTCTGGGATTCACCCAAGACTCCTCCCAGGCACATCCCAGAGTATATTCACCTCTTCTGTAGAGACCTCAGATCCCAGGTAGCAGCCCCAGACTCCTCCAAGGAAGCTGCCTGAGATGTTTTTCCTAATTTGACCGATACACTCTACTCTGGGATTCACCCAAGACTCCTCCCAGGCACATCCCAGAGTCTTTTGCCTCTTCTGTAGAGACCTCAGATCCCAGGTAGCAGCCCCAGACTCCTCCAAGGAAGCTACCGGAGAAAATTTTCCTGCTTTGGAAGAAAATCTCGACTCTGGGATTCACCCAAGACTCCTCCCAGGCACATCCCAGTGTCTTTTTGCCTCTTCTGTAGAGACCTCAGATCCCAGGTAGCAGCCCCAGACTCCTCCAAGGAAGCTACCGGAGAAAATTTTCCTGCTTTGGAAGAAAATCTCGACTCTGGGATTCACCCAAGACTCCTCCCAGGCACATCCCAGTGTCTTTTTGCCTCTTCTGTAGAGACCTCAGATCCCAGGTAGCAGCCCCAGACTCCTCCAAGGAAGCTGCCTGAGATGTTTTTCCTAATTTGACCGATACACTCTACTCTGGGATTCACCCAAGACTCCTCCCAGGCACATCCCAGAGTCTTTTTGCCTCTTCTGTAGAGACCTCAGATCCCAGGTAGCAGCCCCAGACTCCTCCAAGGAAGCTACCGGAGAAAATTTTCCTGCTTTGGAAGAAAATCTCGACTCTGGGATTCACCCAAGACTCCTCCCAGGCACATCCCAGTGTCTTTTTGCCTCTTCTGTAGAGACCTCAGATCCCAGGTAGCAGCCCCAGACTCCTCCAAGGAAGCTACCGGAGAAAATTTTCCTGCTTTGGAAGAAAATCTCGACTCTGGGATTCACCCAAGACTCCTCCCAGGCACATCCCAGTGTCTTTTTGCCTCTTCTGTAGAGACCTCAGATCCCAGGTAGCAGCCCCAGACTCCTCCAAGGAAGCTGCCTGAGATGTTTTTCCTAATTTCATGGATGCACTCTATCTGGGATTCACCCAAGACTCCTCCCAGGCACATCCCAGACTATTTTCAACTCTTCTGTAGAGACCTCAGATCCCAGGTAGCAGCCCCAGACTCCTCCAAGGAAGCTGCCTGAGATGTTTTTCCTAATTTCATGATGCACTTTATCTGGGATTCACCCAAGACTCCTCCCAGGCACATCCCAGACTATTATCAACTCTTCTGTAGAGACCTCAGATCCCAGGTAGCAGCCCCAGACTCCTCCAAGGAAGCTGCCTGAGATGTTTTTCCTATTTCATGCCTGCACTCTATTCTGGGATTCACCCAAGACTCCTCCCAGGCACATCCCAGAGTATTTTCAACTCTTGTAGAGACCTCAGATCCCAGGTAGCAGCCCCAGACTCCTCCAAGGAAGCTGCCTGAGAAAATTTTCCTGCTTTGGAAGAAAATCTCGACTCTGGGATTCACCCAAGACTCCTCCCAGGCACATCCCAGTGTCTTTTTGCCTCTTCTGTAGAGACCTCAGATCCCAGGTAGCAGCCCCAGACTCCTCCAAGGAAGCTGCCTGAGATGTTTTCCTAATTTCATGGCTGCACTTTACTCTGGGATTCACCCAAGACTCCTCCCAGGCACATCCCAGACTATTTCAACTCTTCTGTAGAGACCTCAGATCCCAGGTAGCAGCCCCAGACTCCTCCAAGGAAGCTGCCTGAGATGTTTTTCCTAATTTCATGCGTGCACAATATTCTGGGATTCACCCAAGACTCCTCCCAGGCACATCCCAGAGTCTTTTCCCCTCTTCTGTAGAGACCTCAGATCCCAGGTAGCAGCCCCAGACTCCTCCAAGGAAGCTGCCTGAGATGTTTTTCCTAATTTGACCGATACACTCTACTCTGGGATTCACCCAAGACTCCTCCCAGGCACATCCCAGAGTCTTTTTGCCTCTTCTGTAGAGACCTCAGATCCCAGGTAGCAGCCCCAGACTCCTCCAAGGAAGCTACCTGAGAAAATTTTCCTGCTTTGGAAGAAAATCTCGACTCTGGGATTCACCCAAGACTCCTCCCAGGCACATCCCAGTGTCTTTTTGCCTCTTCTGTAGAGACCTCAGATCCCAGGTAGCAGCCCCAGACTCCTCCAAGGAAGCTACCGGAGAAAATTTTCCTGCTTTGGAAGAAAATCTCGACTCTGGGATTCACCCAAGACTCCTCCCAGGCACATCCCAGAGTCTTTTTGCCTCTTCTGTAGAGACCTCAGATCCCAGGTAGCAGCCCCAGACTCCTCCAAGGAAGCTGCCTGAGATGTTTTTCCTAATTTCATGGCTGCACTTTATTCTGGGATTCACCCAAGACTCCTCCCAGGCACATCCCAGACTATTATCAACTCTTCTGTAGAGACCTCAGATCCCAGGTAGCAGCCCCAGACTCCTCCAAGGAAGCTGCCTGAGATGTTTTTCCTGATTTCATGAATGCACTTTATCTGGGATTCACCCAAGACTCCTCCCAGGCACATCCCAGACTATTTTCAACTCTTGTAGAGACCTCAGATCCCAGGTAGCAGCCCCAGACTCCTCCAAGGAAGCTGCCTGAGATGTTTTTCCTGATTTCATGTATGCACTTTACTCTGGGATTCACCCAAGACTCCTCCCAGGCACATCCCAGAGTATTATCAACTCTTCTATAGAGACCTCAGATCCCAGGTAGCAGCCCCAGACTCCTCCAAGGAAGCTGCCTGAGATGTTTTTCCTAATTTGACCGATACACTCTACTCTGGGATTCACCCAAGACTCCTCCCAGGCACATCCCAGAGTCTTTTTGCCTCTTCTGTAGAGACCTCAGATCCCAGGTAGCAGCCCCAGACTCCTCCAAGGAAGCTACCGGAGAAAATTTTCCTGCTTTGGAAGAAAATCTCGACTCTGGGATTCACCCAAGACTCCTCCCAGGCACATCCCATGTCTTTTGGCCTCTTCTGTAGAGACCTCAGATCCCAGGTAGCAGCCCCAGACTCCTCCAAGGAAGCTGCCTGAGATGTTTTTCCTAATTTCATGGCTGCACTTTATTCTGGGATTCACCCAAGACTCCTCCCAGGCACATCCCAGACTATTTCAACTCTTCTGTAGAGACCTCAGATCCCAGGTAGCAGCCCCAGACTCCTCCAAGGAAGCTGCCTGAGATGTTTTTCCTAATTTGACCGATACACTCTACTCTGGGATTCACCCAAGACTCCTCCCAGGCACATCCCAGAGTATTTTCACCTCTTCTGTAGAGACCCAGATCCCAGGTAGCAGCCCCAGACTCCTCCAAGGAAGCTGCCTGAGATGTTTTTCCTGATTTGATGGATGCACTCTACTCTGGGATTCACCCAAGACTCCTCCCAGGCACATCCCAGAGTATTATCAACTCTTCTGTAGAGACCTCAGATCCCAGGTAGCAGCCCCAGACTCCTCCAAGGAAGCTGCCTGAGATGTTTTTCCTAATTTGACCGATACACTCTACTCTGGGATTCACCCAAGACTCCTCCCAGGCACATCCCAGAGTCTTTTTGCCTCTTCTGTAGAGACCTCAGATCCCAGGTAGCAGCCCCAGACTCCTCCAAGGAAGCTACCGGAGAAAATTTTCCTGCTTTGGAAGAAAATCTCGACTCTGGGATTCACCCAAGACTCCTCCCAGGCACATCCCAGTGTCTTTTTGCCTCTTCTGTAGAGACCTCAGATCCCAGGTAGCAGCCCCAGACTCCTCCAAGGAAGCTACCGGAGAAAATTTTCCTGCTTTGGAAGAAAATCTCGACTCTGGGATTCACCCAAGACTCCTCCCAGGCACATCCCAGTGTCTTTTTGCCTCTTCTGTAGAGACCTCAGATCCCAGGTAGCAGCCCCAGACTCCTCCAAGGAAGCTGCCTGAGATGTTTTTCCTAATTTGACCGATACACTCTACTCTGGGATTCACCCAAGACTCCTCCCAGGCACATCCCAGTGTCTTTTTGCCTCTTCTGTAGAGACCTCAGATCCCAGGTAGCAGCCCCAGACTCCTCCAAGGAAGCTACCGGAGAAAATTTTCCTGCTTTGGAAGAAAATCTCGACTCTGGGATTCACCCAAGACTCCTCCCAGGCACATCCCAGTGTCTTTTTGCCTCTTCTGTAGAGACCTCAGATCCCAGGTAGCAGCCCCAGACTCCTCCAAGGAAGCTACCGGAGAAAATTTTCCTGCTTTGGAAGAAAATCTCGACTCTGGGATTCACCCAAGACTCCTCCCAGGCACATCCCAGAGTCTTTTTGCCTCTTCTGTAGAGACCTCAGATCCCAGGTAGCAGCCCCAGACTCGTCCAAGGAAGCTGCCTGAGATGTTTTTCCTAATTTCATGGCTGCACTTTATTCTGGGATTCACCCAAGACTCCTCCCAGGCACATCCCAGACTATTATCAACTCTTCTGTAGAGACCTCAGATCCCAGGTAGCAGCCCCAGACTCCTCCAAGGAAGCTGCCTGAGATGTTTTTCCTGATTTCATGATGCACTCTATTCTGGGATTCACCCAAGACTCCTCCCAGGCACATCCCAGACTATTATCAACTCTTCTGTAGAGAACTCAGATCCCAGGTAGCAGCCCCAGACTCCTCCAAGGAAGCTGCCTGAGATGTTTTTCCTGATTTCATGGCTGCACTTTATTCTGGGATTCACCCAAGACTCCTCCCAGGCACATCCCAGACATTTCAACTCTTGTGTAGAGACCTCAGATCCCAGGTAGCAGCCCCAGACTCCTCCAAGGAAGCTGCCTGAGATGTTTTTCCTAATTTGACCGATACACTCTACTCTGGAATTCACCCAAGACTCCTCCCAGGCACATCCCAGAGTATTTTCACCTCTTCTGCAGAGACCTCAGATCCCAGGTAGCAGCCCCAGACTCCTCCAAGGAAGCTACCGGAGAAACTTTTCCTGCTTTGGAAGAAAATCTCGACTCTGGGATTCACCCAAGACTCCTCCCAGGCACATCCCAGTGTCTTTTTGCCTCTTCTGTAGAGACCTCAGATCCCAGGTAGCAGCCCCAGACTCCTCCAAGGAAGCTGCCTGAGATGTTTTTCCTAATTTCATGGCTGCACTTTATTCTGGGATTCACCCAAGACTCCTCCCAGGCACATCCCAGACTATTATCAACTCTTCTGTAGAGACCTCAGATCCCAGGTAGCAGCCCCAGACTCCTCCAAGGAAGCTGCCTGAGATGTTTTTCCTAATTTCATGCGTGCACTATATTCTGGGATTCACCCAAGACTCCTCCCAGGCACATCCCAGAATCTTTTCCCCTCTTCTGTAGAGACCTCAGATCCCAGGTAGCAGCCCCAGACTCCTCCAAGGAAGCTGCCTGAGATGTTTTTCCTAATTTGATGGATACACTCTACTCTGGGATTCACCCAAGACTCCTCCCAGGCACATCCCAGAGTCTTTTTGCCTCTTCTGTAGAGACCTCAGATCCCAGGTAGCAGCCCCAGACTCCTCCAAGGAAGCTGCCTGAGATGTTTTTCCTAATTTGACCGAACACTCTACTCTGGGATTCACCCAAGACTCCTCCCAGGCACATCCCAGAGTCTTTTTGCCTCTTCTGTAGAGACCTCAGATCCCAGGTAGCAGCCCCAGACTCCTCCAAGGAAGCTACCTGAGAAAATTTTCCTGCTTTGGAAGAAAATCTCGACTCTGGGATTCACCCAAGACTCCTCCCAGGCACATCCCAGTGTCTTTTTGCCTCTTCTGTAGAGACCTCAGATCCCAGGTAGCAGCCCCAGACTCCTCCAAGGAAGCTACCGAGAAAATTTTCCTGCTTTGGAAGAAAATCTCGACTCTGGGATTCACCCAAGACTCCTCCCAGGCACATCCCAGAGTCTTTTTGCCTCTTCTGTAGAGACCTCAGATCCCAGGTAGCAGCCCCAGACTCCTCCAAGGAAGCTGCCTGAGATGTTTTTCCTAATTTCATGGCTGCACTTTATTCTGGGATTCACCCAAGACTCCTCCCAGGCACATCCCAGACTATTTTCAACTCTTCTGTAGAGACCTCAGATCCCAGGTAGCAGCCCCAGACTCCTCCAAGGAAGCTGCCTGAGATGTTTTTCCTAATTTCATGATGCACTTTATCTGGGATTCACCCAAGACTCCTCCCAGGCACATCCCAGACTATTATCAACTCTTCTGTAGAGACCTCAGATCCCAGGTAGCAGCCCCAGACTCCTCCAAGGAAGCTGCCTGAGATGTTTTTCCTAATTTGATGATGCACTCTACTCTGGGATTCACCCAAGACTCCTCCCAGGCACATCCCAGACTATTTTCACTCTTGTGTAGAGACCTCAGATCCCAGGTAGCAGCCCCAGACTCCTCCAAGGAAGCTGCCTGAGATGTTTTTCCTAATTTGATGCTGCACTCTACTCTGGGATTCACCCAAGACTCCTCCCAGGCACATCCCAGACTTTTTCAACTCTCTGTAGAGACCTCAGATCCCAGGTAGCAGCCCCAGACTCCTCCAAGGAAGCTGCCTGAGATGTTTTTCCTAATTTGAAGATACACTCTACTCTGGGATTCACCCAAGACTCCTCCCAGGCACATCCCAGAGTCTTTTTGCCTCTTCTGTAGAGACCTCAGATCCCAGGTAGCAGCCCCAGACTCCTCCAAGGAAGCTACCGGAGAAAATTTTCCTGCTTTGGAAGAAAATCTCGACTCTGGGATTCACCCAAGACTCCTCCCAGGCACATCCCAGTGTCTTTTGGCCTCTTCTGTAGAGACCTCAGATCCCAGGTAGCAGCCCCAGACTCCTCCAAGGAAGCTGCCTGAGATGTTTTTCCTAATTTCATGGATGCACTTTACTCTGGGATTCACCCAAGACTCCTCCCAGGCACATCCCAGACTATTTTCAACTCTTCTGTAGAGACCTCAGATCCCAGGTAGCAGCCCCAGACTCCTCCAAGGAAGCTGCCTGAGATGTTTTTCCTAATTTCATGCGTGCACAATATTCTGGGATTCACCCAAGACTCCTCCAGGCACATCCCAGAGTCTTTTCCCCTCTTCTGTAGAGACCTCAGATCCCAGGTAGCAGCCCCAGACTCCTCCAAGGAAGCTGCCTGAGATGTTTTTCCTGATTTCATGGCTGCACTATATTCTGGGATTCACCCAAGACTCCTCCCAGGCACATCCCAGAGTCTTTTTGCCTCTTCTGTAGAGACCTCAGATCCCAGGTAGCAGCCCCAGACTCCTCCAAGGAAGCTGCCTGAGATGTTTTTCCTAATTTGACCGATACACTCTACTCTGGGATTCACCCAAGACTCCTCCCAGGCACATCCCAGTGTCTTTTTGCCTCTTCTGTAGAGACCTCAGATCCCAGGTAGCAGCCCCAGACTCCTCCAAGGAAGCTACCGGAGAAAATTTTCCTGCTTTGGAAGAAAATCTCGACTCTGGGATTCACCCAAGACTCCTCCCAGGCACATCCCAGTGTCTTTTTGCCTCTTCTGTAGAGACCTCAGATCCCAGGTAGCAGCCCCAGACTCCTCCAAGGAAGCTACCGGAGAAAATTTTCCTGCTTTGGAAGAAAATCTCGACTCTGGGATTCACCCAAGACTCCTCCCAGGCACATCCCAGAGTCTTTTTGCCTCTTCTGTAGAGACCTCAGATCCCAGGTAGCAGCCCCAGACTCCTCCAAGGAAGCTGCCTGAGATGTTTTTCCTAATTTCATGGCTGCACTTTATTCTGGGATTCACCCAAGACTCCTCCCAGGCACATCCCAGACTATTTTTGCCTCTTCTGTAGAGACCTCAGATCCCAGGTAGCAGCCCCAGACTCCTCCAAGGAAGCTGCCTGAGATGTTTTTCCTGATTTCATGGATGCACTCTATTCTGGGATTCACCCAAGACTCCTCCCAGGCACATCCCAGACTATTATCACTCTTCTGTAGAGACCTCAGATCCCAGGTAGCAGCCCCAGACTCCTCCAAGGAAGCTGCCTGAGATGTTTTTCCTAATTTCATGATGCACTTTACTCTGGGATTCACCCAAGACTCCTCCCAGGCACATCCCAGACTATTTTCAACTCTTCTGTAGAGACCTCAGATCCCAGGTAGCAGCCCCAGACTCCTCCAAGGAAGCTGCCTGAGATGTTTTTCCTAATTTGACCGATACACTCTACTCTGGGATTCACCCAAGACTCCTCCCAGGCACATCCCAGAGTCTTTTCACCTCTTCTGTAGAGACCTCAGATCCCAGGTAGCAGCCCCAGACTCCTCCAAGGAAGCTACCGAGAAAATTTTCCTGCTTTGGAAGAAAATCTCGACTCTGGGATTCACCCAAGACTCCTCCCAGGCACATCCCAGTGTCTTTTTGCCTCTTCTGTAGAGACCTCAGATCCCAGGTAGCAGCCCCAGACTCCTCCAAGGAAGCTGCCTGAGATGTTTTTCCTAATTTCATGGCTGCACTTTATCTGGGATTCACCCAAGACTCCTCCCAGGCACATCCCAGACTATTATCAACTCTTCTGTAGAGACCTCAGATCCCAGGTAGCAGCCCCAGACTCCTCCAAGGAAGCTGCCTGAGATGTTTTTCCTAATTTGACCGATACACTCTACTCTGGGATTCACCCAAGACTCCTCCCAGGCACATCCCAGAGTATTTTCACCTCTTCTGTAGAGAAACCAGATCCCAGGTAGCAGCCCCAGACTCCTCCAAGGAAGCTGCCTGAGATGTTTTTCCTGATTTCATGCTGCACTTTATTCTGGGATTCACCCAAGACTCCTCCCAGGCACATCCCAGACTATTATCAACTCTTCTGTAGAGACCTCAGATCCCAGGTAGCAGCCCCAGACTCCTCCAAGGAAGCTGCCTGAGATGTTTTTCCTAATTTGACCGATACACTCTACTCTGGGATTCACCCAAGACTCCTCCCAGGCACATCCCAGAGTCTTTTTGCCTCTTCTGTAGAGACCTCAGATCCCAGGTAGCAGCCCCAGACTCCTCCAAGGAAGCTACCGGAGAAAATTTTCCTGCTTTGGAAGAAAATCTCGACTCTGGGATTCACCCAAGACTCCTCCCAGGCACATCCCAGTGTCTTTTTGCCTCTTCTGTAGAGACCTCAGATCCCAGGTAGCAGCCCCAGACTCCTCCAAGGAAGCTACCGGAGAAAATTTTCCTGCTTTGGAAGAAAATCTCGACTCTGGGATTCACCCAAGACTCCTCCCAGGCACATCCCAGTGTCTTTTTGCCTCTTCTGTAGAGACCTCAGATCCCAGGTAGCAGCCCCAGACTCCTCCAAGGAAGCTGCCTGAGATGTTTTTCCTAATTTGACCGATACACTCTACTCTGGGATTCACCCAAGACTCCTCCCAGGCACATCCCAGTGTCTTTTTGCCTCTTCTGTAGAGACCTCAGATCCCAGGTAGCAGCCCCAGACTCCTCCAAGGAAGCTACCGGAGAAAATTTTCCTGCTTTGGAAGAAAATCTCGACTCTGGGATTCACCCAAGACTCCTCCCAGGCACATCCCAGTGTCTTTTTGCCTCTTCTGTAGAGACCTCAGATCCCAGGTAGCAGCCCCAGACTCCTCCAAGGAAGCTACCGGAGAAAATTTTCCTGCTTTGGAAGAAAATCTCGACTCTGGGATTCACCCAAGACTCCTCCCAGGCACATCCCAGTGTCTTTTTGCCTCTTCTGTAGAGACCTCAGATCCCAGGTAGCAGCCCCAGACTCCTCCAAGGAAGCTGCCTGAGATGTTTTTCCTAATTTCATGGATGCACTCTACTCTGGGATTCACCCAAGACTCCTCCCAGGCACATCCCAGACTATTTTTGCCTCTTCTGTAGAGACCTCAGATCCCAGGTAGCAGCCCCAGACTCCTCCAAGGAAGCTGCCTGAGATGTTTTTCCTAATTTCATGAATGCACTTTACTCTGGGATTCACCCAAGACTCCTCCCAGGCACATCCCAGACTATTTCAACTCTTCTGTAGAGACCTCAGATCCCAGGTAGCAGCCCCAGACTCCTCCAAGGAAGCTGCCTGAGATGTTTTTCCTGATTTCATGCTGCACTTTATTCTGGGATTCACCCAAGACTCCTCCCAGGCACATCCCAGACTATTTTCAACTCTTGTGTAGAGACCTCAGATCCCAGGTAGCAGCCCCAGACTCCTCCAAGGAAGCTGCCTGAGATGTTTTTCCTAATTTGACCGATACACTCTACTCTGGGATTCACCCAAGACTCCTCCCAGGCACATCCCAGAGTCTTTTTGCCTCTTCTGTAGAGACCTCAGATCCCAGGTAGCAGCCCCAGACTCCTCCAAGGAAGCTACCGGAGAAAATTTTCCTGCTTTGGAAGAAAATCTCGACTCTGGGATTCACCCAAGACTCCTCCCAGGCACATCCCAGTGTCTTTTTGCCTCTTCTGTAGAGACCTCAGATCCCAGGTAGCAGCCCCAGACTCCTCCAAGGAAGCTGCCTGAGATGTTTTTCCTAATTTCATGGCTGCACTTTATTCTGGGATTCACCCAAGACTCCTCCCGGGCACATCCCAGACTATTATCAACTCTTCTGTAGAGACCTCAGATCCCAGGTAGCAGCCCCAGACTCCTCCAAGGAAGCTGCCTGAGATGTTTTTCCTAATTTCATGCGTGCACAATATTCTGGGATTCACCCAAGACTCCTCCCAGGCACATCCCAGAGTCTTTTCCCCTCTTCTGTAGAGACCTCAGATCCCAGGTAGCAGCCCCAGACTCCTCCAAGGAA
The DNA here is from genome assembly GCF_028858705.1 of Grus americana. Classification (NCBI taxonomy): domain Eukaryota; kingdom Metazoa; phylum Chordata; class Aves; order Gruiformes; family Gruidae; genus Grus; species Grus americana. The sequence continues at coordinate 28,140 of NW_026561286.1, forward strand.
GCTGCCTGAGATGTTTTTCCTGATTTCATGGCGCACTCTACTCTGGGATTCACCCAAGACTCCTCCCAGGCACATCCCAGAGTCTTTTTGCCTCTTCTGTAGAGACCTCAGATCCCAGGTAGCAGCCCCAGACTCCTCCAAGGAAGCTGCCTGAGATGTTTTTCCTAATTTGACCGATACACTCTACTCTGGGATTCACCCAAGACTCCTCCCAGGCACATCCCAGTGTCTTTTTGCCTCTTCTGTAGAGACCTCAGATCCCAGGTAGCAGCCCCAGACTCCTCCAAGGAAGCTACCGAGAAAATTTTCCTGCTTTGGAAGAAAATCTCGACTCTGGGATTCACCCAAGACTCCTCCCAGGCACATCCCAGTGTCTTTTTGCCTCTTCTGTAGAGACCTCAGATCCCAGGTAGCAGCCCCAGACTCCTCCAAGGAAGCTACCGGAGAAAATTTTCCTGCTTTGGAAGAAAATCTCGACTCTGGGATTCACCCAAGACTCCTCCCAGGCACATCCCAGAGTCTTTTTGCCTCTTCTGTAGAGACCTCAGATCCCAGGTAGCAGCCCCAGACTCCTCCAAGGAAGCTGCCTGAGAGGTTTTTCCTAATTTCATGGATGCACTTTATTCTGGGATTCACCCAAGACTCCTCCCAGGCACATCCCAGACTATTTTTGCTCTTCTGTAGAGACCTCAGATCCCAGGTAGCAGCCCCAGACTCCTCCAAGGAAGCTGCCTGAGATGTTTTTCCTGATTTCATGAATGCACTTTACTCTGGGATTCACCCAAGACTCCTCCCAGGCACATCCCAGACTATTTTCAACTTTCTGTAGAGACCTCAGATCCCAGGTAGCAGCCCCAGACTCCTCCAAGGAAGCTGCCTGAGATGTTTTTCCTGATTTCATGACTGCACTTTATTCTGGGATTCACCCAAGACTCCTCCCGGGCACATCCCAGACTATTATCAACTCTTGTGTAGAGACCTCAGATCCCAGGTAGCAGCCCCAGACTCCTCCAAGGAAGCTGCCTGAGATGTTTTTCCTAATTTGACCGATACACTCTACTCTGGGATTCACCCAAGACTCCTCCCAGGCACATCCCAGAGTCTTTTTGCCTCTTCTGTAGAGACCTCAGATCCCAGGTAGCAGCCCCAGACTCCTCCAAGGAAGCTACCGGAGAAAATTTTCCTGCTTTGGAAGAAAATCTCGACTCTGGGATTCACCCAAGACTCCTCCCAGGCACATCCCAGTGTCTTTTTGCCTCTTCTGTAGAGACCTCAGATCCCAGGTAGCAGCCCCAGACTCCTCCAAGGAAGCTGCCTGAGATGTTTTTCCTGATTTCATGGCTGCACTTTATTCTGGGATTCACCCAAGACTCCTCCCGGCACATCCCAGACTATTATCAACTCTTGTGTAGAGACCTCAGATCCCAGGTAGCAGCCCCAGACTCCTCCAAGGAAGCTGCCTGAGATGTTTTTCCTAATTTCATGCGTGCACAATATTCTGGGATTCACCCAAGACTCCTCCAGGCACATCCCAGAATCTTTTCCCCTCTCCTTTAGAGACCTCAGATCCCAGGTAGCAGCCCCAGACTCCTCCAAGGAAGCTGCCTGAGATGTTTTTCCTAATTTGACCGATACACTCTACTCTGGGATTCACCCAAGACTCCTCCCAGGCACATCCCAGAGTATTTTCACCTCTTCTGTAGAGACCCAGATCCCAGGTAGCAGCCCCAGACTCCTCCAAGGAAGCTGCCTGAGATGTTTTTCCTGATTTCATGGCTGCACTTTATTCTGGGATTCACCCAAGACTCCTCCCAGGCACATCCCAGAGTATTATCAACTCTTGTAGAGACCTCAGATCCCAGGTAGCAGCCCCAGACTCCTCCAAGGAAGCTGCCTGAGATGTTTTTCCTAATTTGACCGATACACTCTACTCTGGGATTCACCCAAGACTCCTCCCAGGCACATCCCAGAGTCTTTTTGCCTCTTCTGTAGAGACCTCAGATCCCAGGTAGCAGCCCCAGACTCCTCCAAGGAAGCTACCGGAGAAAATTTTCCTGCTTTGGAAGAAAATCTCGACTCTGGGATTCACCCAAGACTCCTCCCAGGCACATCCCAGTGTCTTTTTGCCTCTTCTGTAGAGACCTCAGATCCCAGGTAGCAGCCCCAGACTCCTCCAAGGAAGCTACCGGAGAAAATTTTCCTGCTTTGGAAGAAAATCTCGACTCTGGGATTCACCCAAGACTCCTCCCAGGCACATCCCAGTGTCTTTTTGCCTCTTCTGTAGAGACCTCAGATCCCAGGTAGCAGCCCCAGACTCCTCCAAGGAAGCTGCCTGAGATGTTTTTCCTAATTTGACCGATACACTCTACTCTGGGATTCACCCAAGACTCCTCCCAGGCACATCCCAGAGTCTTTTTGCCTCTTCTGTAGAGACCTCAGATCCCAGGTAGCAGCCCCAGACTCCTCCAAGGAAGCTACCGGAGAAAATTTTCCTGCTTTGGAAGAAAATCTCGACTCTGGGATTCACCCAAGACTCCTCCCAGGCACATCCCAGTGTCTTTTGCCTCTTCTGTAGAGACCTCAGATCCCAGGTAGCAGCCCCAGACTCCTCCAAGGAAGCTACCGGAGAAAATTTTCCTGCTTTGGAAGAAAATCTCGACTCTGGGATTCACCCAAGACTCCTCCCAGGCACATCCCAGAGTCTTTTTGCCTCTTCTGTAGAGACCTCAGATCCCAGGTAGCAGCCCCAGACTCCTCCAAGGAAGCTGCCTGAGATGTTTTTCCTAATTTGACCGATACACTCTACTCTGGGATTCACCCAAGACTCCTCCCAGGCACATCCCAGAGTCTTTTTGCCTCTTCTGTAGAGACCTCAGATCCCAGGTAGCAGCCCCAGACTCCTCCAAGGAAGCTACCGGAGAAAATTTTCCTGCTTTGGAAGAAAATCTCGACTCTGGGATTCACCCAAGACTCCTCCCAGGCACATCCCAGTGTCTTTTTGCCTCTTCTGTAGAGACCTCAGATCCCAGGTAGCAGCCCCAGACTCCTCCAAGGAAGCTACCGGAGAAAATTTTCCTGCTTTGGAAGAAAATCTCGACTCTGGGATTCACCCAAGACTCCTCCCAGGCACATCCCAGAGTCTTTTTGCCTCTTCTGTAGAGACCTCAGATCCCAGGTAGCAGCCCCAGACTCCTCCAAGGAAGCTGCCTGAGATGTTTTTCCTAATTTCATGGCCGCACTTTATTCTGGGATTCACCCAAGACTCCTCCCAGGCACATCCCAGACTATTTTAAACTCTTCTGTAGAGACCTCAGATCCCAGGTAGCAGCCCCAGACTCCTCCAAGGAAGCTGCCTGAGATGTTTTTCCTGATTTCATGCTGCACTTTATTCTGGGATTCACCCAAGACTCCTCCCAGGCACATCCCAGACTATTTTCAACTCTTGTGTAGAGACCTCAGATCCCAGGTAGCAGCCCCAGACTCCTCCAAGGAAGCTGCCTGAGATGTTTTTCCTGATTTCATGATGCACTTTATTCTGGGATTCACCCAAGACTCCTCCCAGGCACATCCCAGACTATTATCAACTCTTCTGTAGAGACCTCAGATCCCAGGTAGCAGCCCCAGACTCCTCCAAGGAAGCTGCCTGAGATGTTTTTCCTAATTTGACCGATACACTCTACTCTGGGATTCACCCAAGACTCCTCCCAGGCACATCCCAGAGTCTTTTTGCCTCTTCTGTAGAGACCTCAGATCCCAGGTAGCAGCCCCAGACTCCTCCAAGGAAGCTACCGGAGAAAATTTTCCTGCTTTGGAAGAAAATCTCGACTCTGGGATTCACCCAAGACTCCTCCCAGGCACATCCCAGTGTCTTTTTGCCTCTTCTGTAGAGACCTCAGATCCCAGGTAGCAGCCCCAGACTCCTCCAAGGAAGCTGCCTGAGATGTTTTTCCTAATTTCATGGCTGCACTTTATTCTGGGATTCACCCAAGACTCCTCCCGGGCACATCCCAGACTATTATCAACTCTTCTGTAGAGACCTCAGATCCCAGGTAGCAGCCCCAGACTCCTCCAAGGAAGCTGCCTGAGATGTTTTTCCTAATTTCATGCGTGCACAATATTCTGGGATTCACCCAAGACTCCTCCAGGCACATCCCAGAATCTTTTCCCCTCTCCTGTAGAGACCTCAGATCCCAGGTAGCAGCCCCAGACTCCTCCAAGGAAGCTGCCTGAGATGTTTTTCCTAATTTGACCGATACACTCTACTCTGGGATTCACCCAAGACTCCTCCCAGGCACATCCCAGAGTATATTCAACTCTTCTGTAGAGACCAGATCCCAGGTAGCAGCCCCAGACTCCTCCAAGGAAGCTGCCTGAGATGTTTTTCCTAATTTGACCGATACACTCTACTCTGGGATTCACCCAAGACTCCTCCCAGGCACATCCCAGAGTCTTTTTGCCTCTTCTGTAGAGACCTCAGATCCCAGGTAGCAGCCCCAGACTCCTCCAAGGAAGCTGCCTGAGATGTTTTTCCTAATTTGACCGATACACTCTACTCTGGGATTCACCCAAGACTCCTCCCAGGCACATCCCAGAGTCTTTTTGCCTCTTCTGTAGAGACCTCAGATCCCAGGTAGCAGCCCCAGACTCCTCCAAGGAAGCTACCGGAGAAAATTTTCCTGCTTTGGAAGAAAATCTCGACTCTGGGATTCACCCAAGACTCCTCCCAGGCACATCCCAGAGTCTTTTTGCCTCTTCTGTAGAGACCTCAGATCCCAGGTAGCAGCCCCAGACTCCTCCAAGGAAGCTACCTGAGAAAATTTTCCTGCTTTGGAAGAAAATCTCGACTCTGGGATTCACCCAAGACTCCTCCCAGGCACATCCCAGTGTCTTTTTGCCTCTTCTGTAGAGACCTCAGATCCCAGGTAGCAGCCCCAGACTCCTCCAAGGAAGCTACCTGAGAAAATTTTCCTGCTTTGGAAGAAAATCTCGACTCTGGGATTCACCCAAGACTCCTCCCAGGCACATCCCAGTGTCTTTTTGCCTCTTCTGTAGAGACCTCAGATCCCAGGTAGCAGCCCCAGACTCCTCCAAGGAAGCTACCTGAGAAAATTTTCCTGCTTTGGAAGAAAATCTCGACTCTGGGATTCACCCAAGACTCCTCCCAGGCACATCCCAGAGTCTTTTTGCCTCTTCTGTAGAGACCTCAGATCCCAGGTAGCAGCCCCAGACTCCTCCAAGGAAGCTACCGAGAAAATTTTCCTGCTTTGGAAGAAAATCTCGACTCTGGGATTCACCCAAGACTCCTCCCAGGCACATCCCAGTGTCTTTTTGCCTCTTCTGTAGAGACCTCAGATCCCAGGTAGCAGCCCCAGACTCCTCCAAGGAAGCTGCCTGAGATGTTTTTCCTAATTTGAAGATACACTCTACTCTGGGATTCACCCAAGACTCCTCCCAGGCACATCCCAGAGTCTTTTTGCCTCTTCTGTAGAGACCTCAGATCCCAGGTAGCAGCCCCAGACTCCTCCAAGGAAGCTGCCTGAGAAAATTTTCCTGCTTTGGAAGAAAATCTCGACTCTGGGATTCACACAAGACTCCTCCCAGGCACATCCCAGTGTCTTTTTGCCTCTTCTGTAGAGACCTCAGATCCCAGGTAGCAGCCCCAGACTCCTCCAAGGAAGCTGCCTGAGAAGATTTTCCTGCTTTGGAAGAAAATCTCGACTCTGGGATTCACCCAAGACTCCTCCCAGGCACATCCCAGTGTCTTTTTGCCTCTTCTGTAGAGACCTCAGATCCCAGGTAGCAGCCCCAGACTCCTCCAAGGAAGCTACCGGAGAAAATTTTCCTGCTTTGGAAGAAAATCTCGACTCTGGGATTCACCCAAGACTCCTCCCAGGCACATCCCAGAGTCTTTTTGCCTCTTCTGTAGAGACCTCAGATCCCAGGTAGCAGCCCCAGACTCCTCCAAGGAAGCTGCCTGAGATGTTTTTCCTAATTTCATGGCTGCACTTTACTCTGGGATTCACCCAAGACTCCTCCCAGGCACATCCCAGACTATTTTGCTCTTCTGTAGAGACCTCAGATCCCAGGTAGCAGCCCCAGACTCCTCCAAGGAAGCTGCCTGAGATGTTTTTCCTGATTTCATGGCTGCACTTACTCTGGGATTCACCCAAGACTCCTCCCAGGCACATCCCAGACTATTTTTGCCTCTTCTGTAGAGACCTCAGATCCCAGGTAGCAGCCCCAGACTCCTCCAAGGAAGCTGCCTGAGATGTTTTTCCTGATTTCATGATGCACTTTATTCTGGGATTCACCCAAGACTCCTCCCAGGCACATCCCAGACTATTATCAACTCTTGTGTAGAGACCTCAGATCCCAGGTAGCAGCCCCAGACTCCTCCAAGGAAGCTGCCTGAGATGTTTTTCCTAATTTGACCGATACACTCTACTCTGGGATTCACCCAAGACTCCTCCCAGGCACATCCCAGAGTCTTTTTGCCTCTTCTGTAGAGACCTCAGATCCCAGGTAGCAGCCCCAGACTCCTCCAAGGAAGCTACCGGAGAAAATTTTCCTGCTTTGGAAGAAAATCTCGACTCTGGGATTCACCCAAGACTCCTCCCAGGCACATCCCAGTGTCTTTTGGCCTCTTCTGTAGAGACCTCAGATCCCAGGTAGCAGCCCCAGACTCCTCCAAGGAAGCTGCCTGAGATGTTTTTCCTAATTTCATGGCTGCACTTTATTCTGGGATTCACCCAAGACTCCTCCCGGCACATCCCAGACTATTATCAACTCTTCTGTAGAGACCTCAGATCCCAGGTAGCAGCCCCAGACTCCTCCAAGGAAGCTGCCTGAGATGTTTTTCCTAATTTCATGCGTGCACAATATTCTGGGATTCACCCAAGACTCCTCCAGGCACATCCCAGAATCTTTTCCCCTCTCCTTTAGAGACCTCAGATCCCAGGTAGCAGCCCCAGACTCCTCCAAGGAAGCTGCCTGAGATGTTTTTCCTAATTTGACCGATACACTCTACTCTGGGATTCACCCAAGACTCCTCCCAGGCACATCCCAGAGTATTTTCACCTCTTCTGTAGAGAAACCAGATCCCAGGTAGCAGCCCCAGACTCCTCCAAGGAAGCTGCCTGAGATGTTTTTCCTAATTTGACCGATACACTCTACTCTGGGATTCACCCAAGACTCCTCCCAGGCACATCCCAGAGTCTTTTTGCCTCTTCTGTAGAGACCTCAGATCCCAGGTAGCAGCCCCAGACTCCTCCAAGGAAGCTGCCTGAGATGTTTTTCCTAATTTGACCGATACACTCTACTCTGGGATTCACCCAAGACTCCTCCCAGGCACATCCCAGAGTCTTTTTGCCTCTTCTGTAGAGACCTCAGATCCCAGGTAGCAGCCCCAGACTCCTCCAAGGAAGCTACCGGAGAAAATTTTCCTGCTTTGGAAGAAAATCTCGACTCTGGGATTCACCCAAGACTCCTCCCAGGCACATCCCAGAGTCTTTTTGCCTCTTCTGTAGAGACCTCAGATCCCAGGTAGCAGCCCCAGACTCCTCCAAGGAAGCTACCGGAGAAAATTTTCCTGCTTTGGAAGAAAATCTCGACTCTGGGATTCACCCAAGACTCCTCCCAGGCACATCCCAGTGTCTTTTTGCCTCTTCTGTAGAGACCTCAGATCCCAGGTAGCAGCCCCAGACTCCTCCAAGGAAGCTACCGAGAAAATTTTCCTGCTTTGGAAGAAAATCTCGACTCTGGGATTCACCCAAGACTCCTCCCAGGCACATCCCAGTGTCTTTTTGCCTCTTCTGTAGAGACCTCAGATCCCAGGTAGCAGCCCCAGACTCCTCCAAGGAAGCTACCGGAGAAAATTTTCCTGCTTTGGAAGAAAATCTCGACTCTGGGATTCACCCAAGACTCCTCCCAGGCACATCCCAGAGTCTTTTGCCACTTCAGTAGAGACCTCAGATCCCAGGTAGCAGCCCCAGACTCCTCCAAGGAAGCTACCTGAGAAAATTTTCCTGCTTTGGAAGAAAATCTCGACTCTGGGATTCACCCAAGACTCCTCCCAGGCACATCCCAGAGTCTTTTTGCCTCTTCTGTAGAGACCTCAGATCCCAGGTAGCAGCCCCAGACTCCTCCAAGGAAGCTGCCTGAGATGTTTTTCCTAATTTGACCGATACACTCTACTCTGGGATTCACCCAAGACTCCTCCCAGGCACATCCCAGAGTCTTTTTGCCTCTTCTGTAGAGACCTCAGATCCCAGGTAGCAGCCCCAGACTCCTCCAAGGAAGCTACCTGAGAAAATTTTCCTGCTTTGGAAGAAAATCTCGACTCTGGGATTCACCCAAGACTCCTCCCAGGCACATCCCAGTGTCTTTTTGCCTCTTCTGTAGAGACCTCAGATCCCAGGTAGCAGCCCCAGACTCCTCCAAGGAAGCTACCTGAGAAAATTTTCCTGCTTTGGAAGAAAATCTCGACTCTGGGATTCACCCAAGACTCCTCCCAGGCACATCCCAGTGTCTTTTTGCCTCTTCTGTAGAGACCTCAGATCCCAGGTAGCAGCCCCAGACTCCTCCAAGGAAGCTACCGGAGAAAATTTTCCTGCTTTGGAAGAAAATCTCGACTCTGGGATTCACCCAAGACTCCTCCCAGGCACATCCCAGAGTCTTTTTGCCTCTTCTGTAGAGACCTCAGATCCCAGGTAGCAGCCCCAGACTCCTCCAAGGAAGCTGCCTGAGATGTTTTTCCTAATTTCATGGCTGCACTTTACTCTGGGATTCACCCAAGACTCCTCCCAGGCACATCCCAGACTATTTTCAACTCTTCTGTAGAGACCTCAGATCCCAGGTAGCAGCCCCAGACTCCTCCAAGGAAGCTGCCTGAGATGTTTTTCCTGATTTCATGGCTGCACTTTATTCTGGGATTCACCCAAGACTCCTCCCAGGCACATCCCAGACTATTTTCAACTCTTGTGTAGAGACCTCAGATCCCAGGTAGCAGCCCCAGACTCCTCCAAGGAAGCTGCCTGAGATGTTTTTCCTGATTTCATGGCTGCACTTTATTCTGGGATTCACCCAAGACTCCTCCCAGGCACATCCCAGACTATTATCAACTCTTCTGTAGAGACCTCAGATCCCAGGTAGCAGCCCCAGACTCCTCCAAGGAAGCTGCCTGAGATGTTTTTCCTAATTTGACCGATACACTCTACTCTGGGATTCACCCAAGACTCCTCCCAGGCACATCCCAGAGTCTTTTCACCTCTTCTGTAGAGACCTCAGATCCCAGGTAGCAGCCCCAGACTCCTCCAAGGAAGCTACCGGAGAAAATTTTCCTGCTTTGGAAGAAAATCTCGACTCTGGGATTCACCCAAGACTCCTCCCAGGCACATCCCAGTGTCTTTTGGCCTCTTCTGTAGAGACCTCAGATCCCAGGTAGCAGCCCCAGACTCCTCCAAGGAAGCTGCCTGAGAGGTTTTTCCTAATTTCATGGCTGCACTTTATTCTGGGATTCACCCAAGACTCCTCCCAGGCACATCCCAGACTATTATCAACTCTTCTGTAGAGACCTCAGATCCCAGGTAGCAGCCCCAGACTCCTCCAAGGAAGCTGCCTGAGATGTTTTTCCTAATTTCATGCGTGCACAATATTCTGGGATTCACCCAAGACTCCTCCAGGCACATCCCAGAATCTTTTCCCCTCTTCTTTAGAGACCTCAGATCCCAGGTAGCAGCCCCAGACTCCTCCAAGGAAGCTGCCTGAGATGTTTTTCCTAATTTGACCGATACACTCTACTCTGGGATTCACCCAAGACTCCTCCCAGGCACATCCCAGAGTATATTCACCTCTTCTGTGGAGAAACCAGATCCCAGGTAGCAGCCCCAGACTCCTCCAAGGAAGCTGCCTGAGATGTTTTTCCTGATTTCATGGCTGCACTTTATTCTGGAATTCACCCAAGACTCCTCCCAGGCACATCCCAGAGTATTATCATCTCTTGTGTAGAGACCTCAGATCCCAGGTAGCAGCCCCAGACTCCTCCAAGGAAGCTGCCTGAGCTGTTTTTCCTAATTTGACCGATACACTCTACTCTGGAATTCACCCAAGACTCCTCCCAGGCACATCCCAGAGTCTTTTTGCCTCTTCTGTAGAGACCTCAGATCCCAGGTAGCAGCCCCAGACTCCTCCAAGGAAGCTACCGGAGAAAATTTTCCTGCTTTGGAAGAAAATCTCGACTCTGGGATTCACCCAAGACTCCTCCCAGGCACATCCCAGTGTCTTTTTGCCTCTTCTGTAGAGACCTCAGATCCCAGGTAGCAGCCCCAGACTCCTCCAAGGAAGCTACCGGAGAAAATTTTCCTGCTTTGGAAGAAAATCTCGACTCTGGGATTCACCCAAGACTCCTCCCAGGCACATCCCAGTGTCTTTTTGCCTCTTCTGTAGAGACCTCAGATCCCAGGTAGCAGCCCCAGACTCCTCCAAGGAAGCTGCCTGAGATGTTTTTCCTAATTTGACCGATACACTCTACTCTGGGATTCACCCAAGACTCCTCCCAGGCACATCCCAGAGTCTTTTTGCCTCTTCTGTAGAGACCTCAGATCCCAGGTAGCAGCCCCAGACTCCTCCAAGGAAGCTGCCTGAGATGTTTTTCCTAATTTGAAGATACACTCTACTCTGGGATTCACCCAAGACTCCTCCCAGGCACATCCCAGAGTCTTTTTGCCTCTTCTGTAGAGACCTCAGATCCCAGGTAGCAGCCCCAGACTCCTCCAAGGAAGCTACCGGAGAAAATTTTCCTGCTTTGGAAGAAAATCTCGACTCTGGGATTCACCCAAGACTCCTCCCAGGCACATCCCAGTGTCTTTTTGCCTCTTCTGTAGAGACCTCAGATCCCAGGTAGCAGCCCCAGACTCCTCCAAGGAAGCTACCTGAGAAAATTTTCCTGCTTTGGAAGAAAATCTCGACTCTGGGATTCACCCAAGACTCCTCCCAGGCACATCCCAGAGTCTTTTTGCCTCTTCTGTAGAGACCTCAGATCCCAGGTAGCAGCCCCAGACTCCTCCAAGGAAGCTGCCTGAGATGTTTTTCCTAATTTCATGGCTGCACTTTATTCTGGGATTCACCCAAGACTCCTCCCAGGCACATCCCAGACTATTTTGCCTCTTCTGTAGAGACCTCAGATCCCAGGTAGCAGCCCCAGACTCCTCCAAGGAAGCTGCCTGAGATGTTTTTCCTGATTTCATGGCTGCACTTTACTCTGGGATTCACCCAAGACTCCTCCCAGGCACATCCCAGACTATTATCAACTGTTGTATAGAGACCTCAGATCCCAGGTAGCAGCCCCAGACTCCTCCAAGGAAGCTGCCTGAGATGTTTTTCCTGATTTCATGATGCACTTTATTCTGGGATTCACCCAAGACTCCTCCCAGGCACATCCCAGACTATTTTCAACTCTTCTGTAGAGACCTCAGATCCCAGGTAGCAGCCCCAGACTCCTCCAAGGAAGCTGCCTGAGATGTTTTTCCTAATTTGACCGATACACTCTACTCTGGGATTCACCCAAGACTCCTCCCAGGCACATCCCAGAGTCTTTTTGCCTCTTCTGTAGAGACCTCAGATCCCAGGTAGCAGCCCCAGACTCCTCCAAGGAAGCTACCGGAGAAAATTTTCCTGCTTTGGAAGAAAATCTCGACTCTGGGATTCACCCAAGACTCCTCCCAGGCACATCCCAGTGTCTTTTTGCCTCTTCTGTAGAGACCTCAGATCCCAGGTAGCAGCCCCAGACTCCTCCAAGGAAGCTGCCTGAGATGTTTTTCCTAATTTCATGGCTGCACTTTATTCTGGGATTCACCCAAGACTCCTCCCAGGCACATCCCAGACTATTATCAACTCTTCTGTAGAGACCTCAGATCCCAGGTAGCAGCCCCAGACTCCTCCAAGGAAGCTGCCTGAGATGTTTTTCCTAATTTCATGCGTGCACAATATTCTGGGATTCACCCAAGACTCCTCCAGGCACATCCCAGAATCTTTTCCCCTCTTCTTAGAGACCTCAGATCCCAGGTAGCAGCCCCAGACTCCTCCAAGGAAGCTGCCTGAGATGTTTTTCCTAATTTGACCGATACACTCTACTCTGGGATTCACCCAAGACTCCTCCCAGGCACATCCCAGAGTCTTTTTGCCTCTTCTGTAGAGACCTCAGATCCCAGGTAGCAGCCCCAGACTCCTCCAAGGAAGCTGCCTGAGATGTTTTTCCTAATTTGACCGATACACTCTACTCTGGGATTCACCCAAGACTCCTCCCAGGCACATCCCAGAGTCTTTTTGCCTCTTCTGTAGAGACCTCAGATCCCAGGTAGCAGCCCCAGACTCCTCCAAGGAAGCTACCGGAGAAAATTTTCCTGCTTTGGAAGAAAATCTCGACTCTGGGATTCACCCAAGACTCCTCCCAGGCACATCCCAGAGTCTTTTTGCCTCTTCTGTAGAGACCTCAGATCCCAGGTAGCAGCCCCAGACTCCTCCAAGGAAGCTGCCTGAGATGTTTTTCCTAATTTGAAGAAACACTCTACTCTGGGATTCACCCAAGACTCCTCCCAGGCACATCCCAGAGTCTTTTTGCCTCTTCTGTAGAGACCTCAGATCCCAGGTAGCAGCCCCAGACTCCTCCAAGGAAGCTACCTGAGAAAATTTTCCTGCTTTGGAAGAAAATCTCGACTCTGGGATTCACCCAAGACTCCTCCCAGGCACATCCCAGTGTCTTTTTGCCTCTTCTGTAGAGACCTCAGATCCCAGGTAGCAGCCCCAGACTCCTCCAAGGAAGCTACCGGAGAAAATTTTCCTGCTTTGGAAGAAAATCTCGACTCTGGGATTCACCCAAGACTCCTCCCAGGCACATCCCAGTGTCTTTTTGCCTCTTCTGTAGAGACCTCAGATCCCAGGTAGCAGCCCCAGACTCCTCCAAGGAAGCTACCGGAGAAAATTTTCCTGCTTTGGAAGAAAATCTCGACTCTGGGATTCACCCAAGACTCCTCCCAGGCACATCCCAGAGTCTTTTTGCCTCTTCTGTAGAGACCTCAGATCCCAGGTAGCAGCCCCAGACTCCTCCAAGGAAGCTGCCTGAGATGTTTTTCCTAATTTCATGGCTGCACTTTATTCTGGGATTCACCCAAGACTCCTCCCGGCACATCCCAGACTATTATCAACTCTTCTGTAGAGACCTCAGATCCCAGGTAGCAGCCCCAGACTCCTCCAAGGAAGCTGCCTGAGATGTTTTTCCTGATTTCATGCTGCACTTTATTCTGGGATTCACCCAAGACTCCTCCCAGGCACATCCCAGACTATTATCAACTCTTCTGTAGAGACCTCAGATCCCAGGTAGCAGCCCCAGACTCGTCCAAGGAAGCTGCCTGAGATGTTTTTCCTAATTTCATGGCTGCACTTTATTCTGGGATTCACCCAAGACTCCTCCCAGGCACATCCCAGACTATTATCAACTCTTGTGTAGAGACCTCAGATCCCAGGTAGCAGCCCCAGACTCCTCCAAGGAAGCTGCCTGAGATGTTTTTCCTAATTTGACCGATACACTCTACTCTGGAATTCACCCAAGACTCCTCCCAGGCACATCCCAGAGTATTTTCACCTCTTCTGTAGAGACCTCAGATCCCAGGTAGCAGCCCCAGACTCCTCCAAGGAAGCTACCGGAGAAAATTTTCCTGCTTTGGAAGAAAATCTCGACTCTGGGATTCACCCAAGACTCCTCCCAGGCACATCCCAGTGTCTTTTTGCCTCTTCTGTAGAGACCTCAGATCCCAGGTAGCAGCCCCAGACTCCTCCAAGGAAGCTGCCTGAGATGTTTTTCCTAATTTCATGGCTGCACTTTATTCTGGGATTCACCCAAGACTCCTCCCGGCACATCCCAGACTATTATCAACTCTTGTGTAGAGACCTCAGATCCCAGGTAGCAGCCCCAGACTCCTCCAAGGAAGCTGCCTGAGATGTTTTTCCTAATTTCATGCGTGCACAATATTCTGGGATTCACCCAAGACTCCTCCAGGCACATCCCAGAATCTTTTCCCCTCTCCTTTAGAGACCTCAGATCCCAGGTAGCAGCCCCAGACTCCTCCAAGGAAGCTGCCTGAGATGTTTTTCCTAATTTGACCGATACACTCTACTCTGGGATTCACCCAAGACTCCTCCCAGGCACATCCCAGAGTATTTTCACCTCTTCTGTAGAGAAACCAGATCCCAGGTAGCAGCCCCAGACTCCTCCAAGGAAGCTGCCTGAGATGTTTTTCCTAATTTCATGGCTGCACTTTACTCTGGGATTCACCCAAGACTCCTCCCAGGCACATCCCAGAGTATTTTCAACTCTTCTGTAGAGACCTCAGATCCCAGGTAGCAGCCCCAGACTCCTCCAAGGAAGCTGCCTGAGATGTTTTTCCTAATTTGACCGATACACTCTACTCTGGGATTCACCCAAGACTCCTCCCAGGCACATCCCAGAGTCTTTTTGCCTCTTCTGTAGAGACCTCAGATCCCAGGTAGCAGCCCCAGACTCCTCCAAGGAAGCTACCGGAGAAAATTTTCCTGCTTTGGAAGAAAATCTCGACTCTGGGATTCACCCAAGACTCCTCCCAGGCACATCCCAGTGTCTTTTTGCCTCTTCTGTAGAGACCTCAGATCCCAGGTAGCAGCCCCAGACTCCTCCAAGGAAGCTACCGGAGAAAATTTTCCTGCTTTGGAAGAAAATCTCGACTCTGGGATTCACCCAAGACTCCTCCCAGGCACATCCCAGAGTCTTTTTGCCTCTTCTGTAGAGACCTCAGATCCCAGGTAGCAGCCCCAGACTCCTCCAAGGAAGCTGCCTGAGATGTTTTTCCTTATTTGAAGATACACTCTACTCTGGGATTCACCCAAGACTCCTCCCAGGCACATCCCAGTGTCTTTTTGCCTCTTCTGTAGAGACCTCAGATCCCAGGTAGCAGCCCCAGACTCCTCCAAGGAAGCTGCCTGAGATGTTTTTCCTAATTTGAAGATACACTCTACTCTGGGATTCACCCAAGACTCCTCCCAGGCACATCCCAGAGTCTTTTTGCCTCTTCTGTAGAGACCTCAGATCCCAGGTAGCAGCCCCAGACTCCTCCAAGGAAGCTACCTGAGAAAATTTTCCTGCTTTGGAAGAAAATCTCGACTCTGGGATTCACCCAAGACTCCTCCCAGGCACATCCCAGTGTCTTTTTGCCTCTTCTGTAGAGACCTCAGATCCCAGGTAGCAGCCCCAGACTCCTCCAAGGAAGCTACCGGAGAAAATTTTCCTGCTTTGGAAGAAAATCTCGACTCTGGGATTCACCCAAGACTCCTCCCAGGCACATCCCAGAGTCTTTTTGCCTCTTCTGTAGAGACCTCAGATCCCAGGTAGCAGCCCCAGACTCCTCCAAGGAAGCTGCCTGAGATGTTTTTCCTAATTTCATGGCTGCACTTTATTCTGGGATTCACCCAAGACTCCTCCCAGGCACATCCCAGACTATTTTCCTCTTCTGTAGAGACCTCAGATCCCAGGTAGCAGCCCCAGACTCCTCCAAGGAAGCTGCCTGAGATGTTTTTCCTAATTTCATGGCTGCACTTTATTCTGGGATTCACCCAAGACTCCTCCCAGGCACATCCCAGACTATTTTCAACTCTTCTGTAGAGACCTCAGATCCCAGGTAGCAGCCCCAGACTCCTCCAAGGAAGCTGCCTGAGATGTTTTTCCTAATTTCATGATATGCACTTTACTCTGGGATTCACCCAAGACTCCTCCCAGGCACATCCCAGACTATTTTCAACTCTTGTGTAGAGACCTCAGATCCCAGGTAGCAGCCCCAGACTCCTCCAAGGAAGCTGCCTGAGATGTTTTTCCTAATTTGACCGATACACTCTACTCTGGGATTCACCCAAGACTCCTCCCAGGCACATCCCAGAGTCTTTTTGCCTCTTCTGTAGAGACCTCAGATCCCAGGTAGCAGCCCCAGACTCCTCCAAGGAAGCTACCGAGAAAATTTTCCTGCTTTGGAAGAAAATCTCGACTCTGGGATTCACCCAAGACTCCTCCCAGGCACATCCCAGTGTCTTTTTGCCTCTTCTGTAGAGACCTCAGATCCCAGGTAGCAGCCCCAGACTCCTCCAAGGAAGCTGCCTGAGATGTTTTTCCTAATTTCATGGCTGCACTTTATTCTGGGATTCACCCAAGACTCCTCCCGGGCACATCCCAGACTATTTTCAACTCTTCTGTAGAGACCTCAGATCCCAGGTAGCAGCCCCAGACTCCTCCAAGGAAGCTGCCTGAGATGTTTTTCCTAATTTCATGCGTGCACAATATCTGGGATTCACCCAAGACTCCTCCCAGGCACATCCCAGAGTCTTTTCCCCTCTTCTGTAGAGACCTCAGATCCCAGGTAGCAGCCCCAGACTCCTCCAAGGAAGCTGCCTGAGATGTTTTTCCTAATTTGACCGATACACTCTACTCTGGGATTCACCCAAGACTCCTCCCAGGCACATCCCAGAGTCTTTTTGCCTCTTCTGTAGAGACCTCAGATCCCAGGTAGCAGCCCCAGACTCCTCCAAGGAAGCTGCCTGAGATGTTTTTCCTAATTTGACCGATACACTCTACTCTGGGATTCACCCAAGACTCCTCCCAGGCACATCCCAGAGTCTTTTTGCCTCTTCTGTAGAGACCTCAGATCCCAGGTAGCAGCCCCAGACTCCTCCAAGGAAGCTACCGGAGAAAATTTTCCTGCTTTGGAAGAAAATCTCGACTCTGGGATTCACCCAAGACTCCTCCCAGGCACATCCCAGTGTCTTTTGGCCTCTTCTGTAGAGACCTCAGATCCCAGGTAGCAGCCCCAGACTCCTCCAAGGAAGCTGCCTGAGATGTTTTTCCTAATTTCATGGCTGCACTTTATTCTGGGATTCACCCAAGACTCCTCCCAGGCACATCCCAGACTATTATCAACTCTTCTGTAGAGACCTCAGATCCCAGGTAGCAGCCCCAGACTCCTCCAAGGAAGCTGCCTGAGATGTTTTTCCTAATTTCATGCGTGCACAATATTCTGGGATTCACCCAAGACTCCTCCCAGGCACATCCCAGAATCTTTTCCCCTCTTCTGTAGAGACCTCAGATCCCAGGTAGCAGCCCCAGACTCCTCCAAGGAAGCTGCCTGAGATGTTTTTCCTAATTTGACCGATACACTCTACTCTGGGATTCACCCAAGACTCCTCCCAGGCACATCCCAGAGTATATTCACCTCTTCTGTAGAGACCCAGATCCCAGGTAGCAGCCCCAGACTCCTCCAAGGAAGCTGCCTGAGATGTTTTTCCTGATTTCATGGCTGCACTTTATTCTGGGATTCACCCAAGACTCCTCCCAGGCACATCCCAGAGTATTATCAACTCTTCTGTAGAGACCTCAGATCCCAGGTAGCAGCCCCAGACTCCTCCAAGGAAGCTGCCTGAGATGTTTTTCCTAATTTGACCGATACACTCTACTCTGGGATTCACCCAAGACTCCTCCCAGGCACATCCCAGAGTCTTTTTGCCTCTTCTGTAGAGACCTCAGATCCCAGGTAGCAGCCCCAGACTCCTCCAAGGAAGCTACCGGAGAAAATTTTCCTGCTTTGGAAGAAAATCTCGACTCTGGGATTCACCCAAGACTCCTCCCAGGCACATCCCAGAGTCTTTTTGCCTCTTCTGTAGAGACCTCAGATCCCAGGTAGCAGCCCCAGACTCCTCCAAGGAAGCTGCCGAGAAAATTTTCCTGCTTTGGAAGAAAATCTCGACTCTGGGATTCACCCAAGACTCCTCCCAGGCACATCCCAGTGTCTTTTTGCCTCTTCTGTAGAGACCTCAGATCCCAGGTAGCAGCCCCAGACTCCTCCAAGGAAGCTGCCTGAGATGTTTTTCCTAATTTGACTGATACACTCTACTCTGGGATTCACCCAAGGCTCCTCCCAGGCACATCCCAGTGTCTTTTTGCCTCTTCTGTAGAGACCTCAGATCCCAGGTAGCAGCCCCAGACTCCTCCAAGGAAGCTACCGGAGAAAATTTTCCTGCTTTGGAAGAAAATCTCGACTCTGGGATTCACCCAAGACTCCTCCCAGGCACATCCCAGTGTCTTTTGCCTCTTCTGTAGAGACCTCAGATCCCAGGTAGCAGCCCCAGACTCCTCCAAGGAAGCTACCGGAGAAAATTTTCCTGCTTTGGAAGAAAATCTCGACTCTGGGATTCACCCAAGACTCCTCCCAGGCACATCCCAGTGTCTTTTTGCCTCTTCTGTAGAGACCTCAGATCCCAGGTAGCAGCCCCAGACTCCTCCAAGGAAGCTGCCTGAGATGTTTTTCCTAATTTGACCGATACACTCTACTCTGGGATTCACCCAAGACTCCTCCCAGGCACATCCCAGAGTCTTTTTGCCTCTTCTGTAGAGACCTCAGATCCCAGGTAGCAGCCCCAGACTCCTCCAAGGAAGCTACCGGAGAAAATTTTCCTGCTTTGGAAGAAAATCTCGACTCTGGGATTCACCCAAGACTCCTCCCAGGCACATCCCAGTGTCTTTTTGCCTCTTCTGTAGAGACCTCAGATCCCAGGTAGCAGCCCCAGACTCCTCCAAGGAAGCTACCGAGAAAATTTTCCTGCTTTGGAAGAAAATCTCGACTCTGGGATTCACCCAAGACTCCTCCCAGGCACATCCCAGAGTCTTTTTGCCTCTTCTGTAGAGACCTCAGATCCCAGGTAGCAGCCCCAGACTCCTCCAAGGAAGCTGCCTGAGATGTTTTTCCTAATTTCATGATGCACTTTATTCTGGGATTCACCCAAGACTCCTCCCAGGCACATCCCAGACTATTTTCAACTCTTCTGTAGAGACCTCAGATCCCAGGTAGCAGCCCCAGACTCCTCCAAGGAAGCTGCCTGAGATGTTTTTCCTGATTTCATGGCTGCACTTTATTCTGGGATTCACCCAAGACTCCTCCCAGGCACATCCCAGACTATTATCAACTCTTCTGTAGAGACCTCAGATCCCAGGTAGCAGCCCCAGACTCCTCCAAGGAAGCTGCCTGAGATGTTTTTCCTGATTTCATGATGCACTTTATTCTGGGATTCACCCAAGACTCCTCCCAGGCACATCCCAGACTATTATCAACTCTTCTGTAGAGACCTCAGATCCCAGGTAGCAGCCCCAGACTCCTCCAAGGAAGCTGCCTGAGATGTTTTTCCTAATTTGACCGATACACTCTACTCTGGGATTCACCCAAGACTCCTCCCAGGCACATCCCAGAGTCTTTTTGCCTCTTCTGTAGAGACCTCAGATCCCAGGTAGCAGCCCCAGACTCCTCCAAGGAAGCTACCGGAGAAAATTTTCCTGCTTTGGAAGAAAATCTCGACTCTGGGATTCACCCAAGACTCCTCCCAGGCACATCCCAGTGTCTTTTTGCCTCTTCTGTAGAGACCTCAGATCCCAGGTAGCAGCCCCAGACTCCTCCAAGGAAGCTGCCTGAGATGTTTTTCCTAATTTCATGGCTGCACTTTATTCTGGGATTCACCCAAGACTCCTCCCGGCACATCCCAGACTATTATCAACTCTTCTGTAGAGACCTCAGATCCCAGGTAGCAGCCCCAGACTCCTCCAAGGAAGCTGCCTGAGATGTTTTTCCTAATTTCATGCGTGCACAATATCTGGGATTCACCCAAGACTCCTCCCAGGCACATCCCAGATCTTTTCCCCTCTTCTGTAGAGACCTCAGATCCCAGGTAGCAGCCCCAGACTCCTCCAAGGAAGCTGCCTGAGATGTTTTTCCTAATTTGACCGATACACTCTACTCTGGGATTCACCCAAGACTCCTCCCAGGCACATCCCAGAGTCTTTTTGCCTCTTCTGTAGAGACCTCAGATCCCAGGTAGCAGCCCCAGACTCCTCCAAGGAAGCTGCCTGAGATGTTTTTCCTAATTTGAAGATACACTCTACTCTGGGATTCACCCAAGACTCCTCCCAGGCACATCCCAGAGTCTTTTTGCCTCTTCTGTAGAGACCTCAGATCCCAGGTAGCAGCCCCAGACTCCTCCAAGGAAGCTACCGGAGAAAATTTTCCTGCTTTGGAAGAAAATCTCGACTCTGGGATTCACCCAAGACTCCTCCCAGGCACATCCCAGTGTCTTTTTGCCTCTTCTGTAGAGACCTCAGATCCCAGGTAGCAGCCCCAGACTCCTCCAAGGAAGCTACCGAGAAAATTTTCCTGCTTTGGAAGAAAATCTCGACTCTGGGATTCACCCAAGACTCCTCCCAGGCACATCCCAGAGTCTTTTTGCCTCTTCTGTAGAGACCTCAGATCCCAGGTAGCAGCCCCAGACTCCTCCAAGGAAGCTACCGGAGAAAATTTTCCTGCTTTGGAAGAAAATCTCGACTCTGGGATTCACCCAAGACTCCTCCCAGGCACATCCCAGTGTCTTTTTGCCTCTTCTGTAGAGACCTCAGATCCCAGGTAGCAGCCCCAGACTCCTCCAAGGAAGCTGCCTGAGATGTTTTTCCTGATTTCATGGCTGCACTTTATTCTGGGATTCACCCAAGACTCCTCCCAGGCACATCCCAGACTATTATCAACTCTTCTGTAGAGACCTCAGATCCCAGGTAGCAGCCCCAGACTCCTCCAAGGAAGCTGCCTGAGATGTTTTTCCTAATTTCATGCGTGCACAATATTCTGCGATTCACCCAAGACTCCTCCCAGGCACATCCCAGAATCTTTTCCACTCTCCTTTAGAGGCCTGAGATCCCAGGTAGCAGCCCCAGACTCCTCCAAGGAAGCTGCCTGAGATGTTTTTCCTAATTTGACCGATACACTCTACTCTGGGATTCACCCAAGACTCCTCCCAGGCACATCCCAGAGTATTTTCACCTCTTCTGTAGAGACCTCCAGATCCCAGGTAGCAGCCCCAGACTCCTCCAAGGAAGCTGCCTGAGATGTTTTTCCTAATTTGAAGAAACACTCTACTCTGGGATTCACCCAAGACTCCTCCCAGGCACATCCCAGAGTCTTTTTGCCTCTTCTGTAGAGACCTCAGATCCCAGGTAGCAGCCCCAGACTCCTCCAAGGAAGCTACCTGAGAAAATTTTCCTGCTTTGGAAGAAAATCTCGACTCTGGGATTCACCCAAGACTCCTCCCAGGCACATCCCAGAGTCTTTTTGCCTCTTCTGTAGAGACCTCAGATCCCAGGTAGCAGCCCCAGACTCCTCCAAGGAAGCTACCGGAGAAAATTTTCCTGCTTTGGAAGAAAATCTCGACTCTGGGATTCACCCAAGACTCCTCCCAGGCACATCCCAGTGTCTTTTTGCCTCTTCTGTAGAGACCTCAGATCCCAGGTAGCAGCCCCAGACTCCTCCAAGGAAGCTACCGGAGAAAATTTTCCTGCTTTGGAAGAAAATCTCGACTCTGGGATTCACCCAAGACTCCTCCCAGGCACATCCCAGAGTCTTTTTGCCTCTTCTGTAGAGACCTCAGATCCCAGGTAGCAGCCCCAGACTCCTCCAAGGAAGCTACCGAGAAAATTTTCCTGCTTTGGAAGAAAATCTCGACTCTGGGATTCACCCAAGACTCCTCCCAGGCACATCCCATGTCTTTTTGCCTCTTCTGTAGAGACCTCAGATCCCAGGTAGCAGCCCCAGACTCCTCCAAGGAAGCTGCCTGAGATGTTTTTCCTAATTTGACCGATACACTCTACTCTGGGATTCACCCAAGACTCCTCCCAGGCACATCCCAGAGTCTTTTTGCCTCTTCTGTAGAGACCTCAGATCCCAGGTAGCAGCCCCAGACTCCTCCAAGGAAGCTACCTGAGAAAATTTTCCTGCTTTGGAAGAAAATCTCGACTCTGGGATTCACCCAAGACTCCTCCCAGGCACATCCCAGAGTCTTTTTGCCTCTTCTGTAGAGACCTCAGATCCCAGGTAGCAGCCCCAGACTCCTCCAAGGAAGCTACCGGAGAAAATTTTCCTGCTTTGGAAGAAAATCTCGACTCTGGGATTCACCCAAGACTCCTCCCAGGCACATCCCAGTGTCTTTTGCCTCTTCTGTAGAGACCTCAGATCCCAGGTAGCAGCCCCAGACTCCTCCAAGGAAGCTGCCTGAGAGTTTTTCCTGATTTCATGGCTGCACTTTATTCTGGGATTCACCCAAGACTCCTCCCGGCACATCCCAGACTATTATCAACTCTTGTGTAGAGACCTCAGATCCCAGGTAGCAGCCCCAGACTCCTCCAAGGAAGCTGCCTGAGATGTTTTTCCTAATTTCATGCGTGCACAATATTCTGGGATTCACCCAAGACTCCTCCAGGCACATCCCAGAATCTTTTCCCCTCTCCTTAGAGACCTCAGATCCCAGGTAGCAGCCCCAGACTCCTCCAAGGAAGCTGCCTGAGATGTTTTTCCTAATTTGACCGATACACTCTACTCTGGGATTCACCCAAGACTCCTCCCAGGCACATCCCAGAGTATTTTCACCTCTTCTGTAGAGACCCAGATCCCAGGTAGCAGCCCCAGACTCCTCCAAGGAAGCTGCCTGAGATGTTTTTCCTAATTTGATGAAACACTCTACTCTGGGATTCACCCAAGACTCCTCCCAGGCACATCCCAGTCTTTTTGCCTCTTCTGTAGAGACCTCAGATCCCAGGTAGCAGCCCCAGACTCCTCCAAGGAAGCTGCCTGAGATGTTTTTCCTAATTTGACCGATACACTCTACTCTGGGATTCACCCAAGACTCCTCCCAGGCACATCCCAGAGTCTTTTTGCCTCTTCTGTAGAGACCTCAGATCCCAGGTAGCAGCCCCAGACTCCTCCAAGGAAGCTACCGGAGAAAATTTTCCTGCTTTGGAAGAAAATCTCGACTCTGGGATTCACCCAAGACTCCTCCCAGGCACATCCCAGTGTCTTTTTGCCTCTTCTGCAGAGACCTCAGATCCCAGGTAGCAGCCCCAGACTCCTCCAAGGAAGCTGCCTGAGATGTTTTTCCTAATTTGACCGAAACACTCTACTCTGGGATTCACCCAAGACTCCTCCCAGGCACATCCCAGAGTCTTTTTGCCTCTTCTGTAGAGACCTCAGATCCCAGGTAGCAGCCCCAGACTCCTCCAAGGAAGCTGCCTGAGATAATTTTCCTGCTTTGGAAGAAAATCTCGACTCTGGGATTCACCCAAGACTCCTCCCAGGCACATCCCAGTGTCTTTTTGCCTCTTCTGTAGAGACCTCAGATCCCAGGTAGCAGCCCCAGACTCCTCCAAGGAAGCTACCTGAGAAAATTTTCCTGCTTTGGAAGAAAATCTCGACTCTGGGATTCACCCAAGACTCCTCCCAGGCACATCCCAGAGTCTTTTTGCCTCTTCTGTAGAGACCTCAGATCCCAGGTAGCAGCCCCAGACTCCTCCAAGGAAGCTACCGGAGAAAATTTTCCTGCTTTGGAAGAAAATCTCGACTCTGGGATTCACCCAAGACTCCTCCCAGGCACATCCCAGTGTTTTTGCCTCTTCTGTAGAGACCTCAGATCCCAGGTAGCAGCCCCAGACTCCTCCAAGGAAGCTGCCTGAGATGTTTTTCCTAATTTCATGGCTGCACTCTACTCTGGGATTCACCCAAGACTCCTCCCAGGCACATCCCAGACTATTTCAACTCTTCTGTAGAGACCTCAGATCCCAGGTAGCAGCCCCAGACTCCTCCAAGGAAGCTGCCTGAGATGTTTTTCCTAATTTCATGCGTGCACAATATTCTGGGATTCACCCAAGACTCCTCCCAGGCACATCCCAGATCTTTTCCCCTCTTCTGTAGAGACCTCAGATCCCAGGTAGCAGCCCCAGACTCCTCCAAGGAAGCTGCCTGAGATGTTTTTCCTAATTTGACCGATACACTCTACTCTGGGATTCACCCAAGACTCCTCCCAGGCACATCCCAGAGTCTTTCACCTCTTCTGTAGAGACCCAGATCCCAGGTAGCAGCCCCAGACTCCTCCAAGGAAGCTGCCTGAGATGTTTTTCCTAATTTCAAGCTGCACTTTACTTCTGGGATTCACCCAAGACTCCTCCCAGGCACATCCCAGACTATTTCACTCTTCTGTAGAGACCTCAGATCCCAGGTAGCAGCCCCAGACTCCTCCAAGGAAGCTGCCTGAGATGTTTTTCCTAATTTCATGAATGCACTTTACTCTGGGATTCACCCAAGACTCCTCCCAGGCACATCCCAGACTATTTCAACTCTTCTGTAGAGACCTCAGATCCCAGGTAGCAGCCCCAGACTCCTCCAAGGAAGCTGCCTGAGATGTTTTTCCTAATTTGACCGATACACTCTACTCTGGGATTCACCCAAGACTCCTCCCAGGCACATCCCAGAGTCTTTTTGCCTCTTCTGTAGAGACCTCAGATCCCAGGTAGCAGCCCCAGACTCCTCCAAGGAAGCTACCGGAGAAAATTTTCCTGCTTTGGAAGAAAATCTCGACTCTGGGATTCACCCAAGACTCCTCCCAGGCACATCCCAGTGTCTTTTGCCTCTTCTGTAGAGACCTCAGATCCCAGGTAGCAGCCCCAGACTCCTCCAAGGAAGCTGCCTGAGATGTTTTTCCTAATTTCATGGCTGCACTTTACTCTGGGATTCACCCAAGACTCCTCCCAGGCACATCCCAGACTTTTTCAACTCTTCTGTAGAGACCTCAGATCCCAGGTAGCAGCCCCAGACTCCTCCAAGGAAGCTGCCTGAGATGTTTTTCCTAATTTCATGCGTGCACAATATTCTGGGATTCACCCAAGACTCCTCCCAGGCACATCCCAGAGTCTTTTCCCCTCTTCTGTAGAGACCTCAGATCCCAGGTAGCAGCCCCAGACTCCTCCAAGGAAGCTGCCTGAGATGTTTTTCCTAATTTGACCGATACACTCTACTCTGGGATTCACCCAAGACTCCTCCCAGGCACATCCCAGAGTCTTTTTGCCTCTTCTGTAGAGACCTCAGATCCCAGGTAGCAGCCCCAGACTCCTCCAAGGAAGCTGCCTGAGATGTTTTTCCTAATTTGAAGATACACTCTACTCTGGGATTCACCCAAGACTCCTCCCAGGCACATCCCAGAGTCTTTTTGCCTCTTCTGTAGAGACCTCAGATCCCAGGTAGCAGCCCCAGACTCCTCCAAGGAAGCTACCGGAGAAAATTTTCCTGCTTTGGAAGAAAATCTCGACTCTGGGATTCACCCAAGACTCCTCCCAGGCACATCCCAGTGTCTTTTGCCTCTTCTGTAGAGACCTCAGATCCCAGGTAGCAGCCCCAGACTCCTCCAAGGAAGCTACCTGAGAAAATTTTCCTGCTTTGGAAGAAAATCTCGACTCTGGGATTCACCCAAGACTCCTCCCAGGCACATCCCAGAGTCTTTTTGCCTCTTCTGTAGAGACCTCAGATCCCAGGTAGCAGCCCCAGACTCCTCCAAGGAAGCTGCCGGAGAAAATTTTCCTAATTTGGAAGAAAATCTCGACTCTGGGATTCACCCAAGACTCCTCCCAGGCACATCCCAGAGTTTTTTGCCTCTTCTGTAGAGACCTCAGATCCCAGGTAGCAGCCCCAGACTCCTCCAAGGAAGCTGCCTGAGATGTTTTCCTAATTCATGGCTGCACTTTATTCTGGGATTCACCCAAGACTCCTCCCAGGCACATCCCAGACTATTTCAACTCTTCTGTAGAGACCTCAGATCCCAGGTAGCAGCCCCAGACTCCTCCAAGGAAGCTGCCTGAGATGTTTTCCCTAATTTCATGCGTGCACAATATTCTGGGATTCACCCAAGACTCCTCCCAGGCACATCCCAGAATCTTTTCCCCTCTTCTGTAGAGACCTCAGATCCCAGGTAGCAGCCCCAGACTCCTCCAAGGAAGCTGCCTGAGATGTTTTTCCTAATTTGACCGATACACTCTACTCTGGGATTCACCCAAGACTCCTCCCAGGCACATCCCAGAGTATTTTCACCTCTTCTGTAGAGACCAGATCCCAGGTAGCAGCCCCAGACTCCTCCAAGGAAGCTGCCTGAGATGTTTTTCCTAATTTGAAGATACACTCTACTCTGGGATTCACCCAAGACTCCTCCCAGGCACATCCCAGAGTCTTTTTGCCTCTTCTGTAGAGACCTCAGATCCCAGGTAGCAGCCCCAGACTCCTCCAAGGAAGCTACCTGAGAAAATTTTCCTAATTTGGAAGAAAAACTCTACTCTGGGATTCACCCAAGACTCCTCCCAGGCACATCCCAGAGTCTTTTTGCCTCTTCTGTAGAGACCTCAGATCCCAGGTAGCAGCCCCAGACTCCTCCAAGGAAGCTACCGAGAAAATTTTTCCTGCTTTGGAAGAAAATCTCGACTCTGGGATTCACCCAAGACTCCTCCCAGGCACATCCCAGAGTCTTTTTGCCTCTTCTGTAGAGACCTCAGATCCCAGGTAGCAGCCCCAGACTCCTCCAAGGAAGCTACCTGAGAAATTTTCCTGCTTTGGAAGAAAATCTCGACTCTGGGATTCACCCAAGACTCCTCCCAGGCACATCCCAGAGTCTTTTTGCCTCTTCTGTAGAGACCTCAGATCCCAGGTAGCAGCCCCAGACTCCTCCAAGGAAGCTACCTGAGAAAATTTTCCTGCTTTGGAAGAAAATCTCGACTCTGGGATTCACCCAAGACTCCTCCCAGGCACATCCCAGAGTCTTTTTGCCTCTTCTGTAGAGACCTCAGATCCCAGGTAGCAGCCCCAGACTCCTCCAAGGAAGCTGCCTGAGATGTTTTTCCTAATTTGAAGATACACTCTACTCTGGGATTCACCCAAGACTCCTCCCAGGCACATCCCAGAGTCTTTTTGCCTCTTCTGTAGAGACCTCAGATCCCAGGTAGCAGCCCCAGACTCCTCCAAGGAAGCTGCCTGAGAAAATTTTCCTGCTTTGGAAGAAAATCTCGACTCTGGGATTCACCCAAGACTCCTCCCAGGCACATCCCAGAGTCTTTTGCCTCTTCTGTAGAGACCTCAGATCCCAGGTAGCAGCCCCAGACTCCTCCAAGGAAGCTACCGAGAAAATTTTCCTGCTTTGGAAGAAAATCTCGACTCTGGGATTCACCCAAGACTCCTCCCAGGCACATCCCAGTGTCTTTTGCCTCTTCTGTAGAGACCTCAGATCCCAGGTAGCAGCCCCAGACTCCTCCAAGGAAGCTGCCTGAGATGTTTTCCTAATTTCATGGCTGCACTTTATTCTGGGATTCACCCAAGACTCCTCCCAGGCACATCCCAGACTATTATCAACTCTTGTGTAGAGACCTCAGATCCCAGGTAGCAGCCCCAGACTCCTCCAAGGAAGCTGCCTGAGATGTTTTTCCTAATTTCATGCGTGCACAATATTCTGGATTCACCCAAGACTCCTCCCAGGCACATCCCAGAATCTTTTCCCCTCTCCTGTAGAGGCCTGAGATCCCAGGTAGCAGCCCCAGACTCCTCCAAGGAAGCTGCCTGAGATGTTTTTCCTAATTTGACCGATACACTCTACTCTGGGATTCACCCAAGACTCCTCCCAGGCACATCCCAGAGTATATTCACCTCTTCTGTAGAGACCCAGATCCCAGGTAGCAGCCCCAGACTCCTCCAAGGAAGCTGCCTGAGATGTTTTTCCTAATTTGATGAACACTCTACTCTGGGATTCACCCAAGACTCCTCCCAGGCACATCCCAGAGTCTTTTTGCCTCTTCTGTAGAGACCTCAGATCCCAGGTAGCAGCCCCAGACTCCTCCAAGGAAGCTACCTGAGATGTTTTTCCTAATTTGAAGAAACACTCTACTCTGGGATTCACCCAAGACTCCTCCCAGGCACATCCCAGAGTCTTTTTGCCTCTTCTGTAGAGACCTCAGATCCCAGGTAGCAGCCCCAGACTCCTCCAAGGAAGCTACCGGAGAAAATTTTCCTGCTTTGGAAGAAAATCTCGACTCTGGGATTCACCCAAGACTCCTCCCAGGCACATCCCAGAGTCTTTTTGCCTGTTCTGTAGAGACCTCAGATCCCAGGTAGCAGCCCCAGACTCCTCCAAGGAAGCTGCCTGAGATGTTTTTCCTAATTTGACTGATACACTCTACTCTGGGATTCACCCAAGGCTCCTCCCAGGCACATCCCAGGTTTTTTGCCTCTTCTGTAGAGACCTCAGATCCCAGGTAGCAGCCCCAGACTCCTCCAAGGAAGCTGCCTGAGATGTTTTTCCTGCTTTGAAGAAAATCTCGACTCTGGGATTCACCCAAGACTCCTCCCAGGCACATCCCAGAGTCTTTTTGCCTCTTCTGTAGAGACCTCAGATCCCAGGTAGCAGCCCCAGACTCCTCCAAGGAAGCTACCGGAGAAAATTTTCCTGCTTTGGAAGAAAATCTCGACTCTGGGATTCACCCAAGACTCCTCCCAGGCACATCCCACAGTCTTTTTGCTTCTTCTGTAGAGACCTCAGATCCCAGGTAGCAGCCCCAGACTCCTCCAAGGAAGCTACCGGAGAAAATTTTCCTGCTTTGGAAGAAAATCTCGACTCTGGGATTCACCCAAGACTCCTCCCAGGCACATCCCAGTCTTTTCCTCTTCTGTAGAGACCTCAGATCCCAGGTAGCAGCCCCAGACTCCTCCAAGGAAGCTGCCTGAGAGTTTTTTCCTAATTTCATGGCTGCACTTTATTCTGGGATTCACCCAAGACTCCTCCCAGGCACATCCCAGACTTTATCAACTCTTGTGTAGAGACCTCAGATCCCAGGTAGCAGCCCCAGACTCCTCCAAGGAAGCTGCCGGAGATGTTTTTCCTAATTTCATGCGGCACAATATTCTGGGATTCACCCAAGACTCCTCCCAGGCACATCCCAGAGTCTTTTCGCCTCTTCTGTAGAGACCTCAGATCCCAGGTAGCAGCCCCATACTCCTCCAAGGAAGCTTCCTGAGATGTTTTTCCTAATTTGACCGATACACTCTACTCTGGGATTCACCCAAGACTCCTCCCAGGCACATCCCAGAGTATTTTGCCTCTTCTGTAGAGACCTCAGATCCCAGGTAGCAGCCCCAGACTCCTCCAAGGAAGCTGCCTGAGATGTTTTTCCTGATTTGATGGCTGCACTTACTCTGGGATTCACCCAAGACTCCTCCCAGGCACATCCCAGACTCTTATTCAACTCTTCTGTAGAGACCTCAGATCCCAGGTAGCAGCCCCAGACTCCTCCAAGGAAGCTGCCTGAGATGTTTTTCCTGATTTG
>NW_026561287.1:0-55144 GCF_028858705.1 Grus americana
TCTGGGATTCACCCAAGACTCCTCCCAGGCACATCCCAGACTATTTTCAACTCTTGTGTAGAGACCTCAGATCCCAGGTAGCAGCCCCAGACTCCTCCAAGGAAGCTGCCTGAGATGTTTTTCCTAATTTGACCGAAACTCTCTACTCTGGGATTCACCCAAGACTCCTCCCAGGCACATCCCAGAGTCTTTTTGCCTCTTCTGTAGAGACCTCAGATCCCAGGTAGCAGCCCCAGACTCCTCCAAGGAAGCTACCGGAGAAAATTTTCCTACTTTGGAAGAAAATCTCGACTCTGGGATTCACCCAAGACTCCTCCCAGGCACATCCCAGTGTCTTTTGGCCTCTTCTGTAGAGACCTCAGATCCCAGGTAGCAGCCCCAGACTCCTCCAAGGAAGCTTCCTGAGATGTTTTTCCTAATTTCATGGCTGCACTTTATTCTGGGATTCACCCAAGACTCCTCCCGGCACATCCCAGACTATTATCAACTCTTCTGTAGAGACCTCAGATCCCAGGTAGCAGCCCCAGACTCCTCCAAGGAAGCTGCCTGAGATGTTTTTCCTAATTTCATGCGTGCACAATATTCTGGGATTCACCCAAGACTCCTCCAGGCACATCCCAGAATCTTTTTGCCCCTCTCCTGTAGAGACCTCAGATCCCAGGTAGCAGCCCCAGACTCCTCCAAGGAAGCTGCCTGAGATGTTTTTCCTAATTTGAACCGATACACTCTACTCTGGGATTCACCCAAGACTCCTCCCAGGCACATCCCAGAGTATTTTCACCTCTTCTGTAGAGACCCAGATCCCAGGTAGCAGCCCCAGACTCCTCCAAGGAAGCTGCCTGAGATGTTTTTTCCTAATTTGACTGAAACACTCTACTCTGGGATTCACCCAAGACTCCACCCAGGCACATCCCAGAGTCTTTTTGCCTCTTCTGTAGAGACCTCAGATCCCAGGTAGCAGCCCCAGACTCCTCCAAGGAAGCTGCCTGAGATGTTTTTCCTAATTTGACCGATACACTCTACTCTGGGATTCACCCAAGACTCCTCCCAGGCACATCCCAGAGTCTTTTTGCCTCTTCTGTAGAGACCTCAGATCCCAGGTAGCAGCCCCAGACTCCTCCAAGGAAGCTACCGGAGAAAATTTTCCTGCTTTGGAAAAAATCTCGACTCTGGGATTCACCCAAGACTCCTCCCAGGCACATCCCAGTGTCTTTTGGCCTCTTCTGTAGAGACCTCAGATCCCAGGTAGCAGCCCCAGACTCCTCCAAGGAAGCTACCGGAGAAAATTTTCCTGCTTTGGAAGAAAATCTCGACTCTGGGATTCACCCAAGACTCCTCCCAGGCACATCCCAGAGTCTTTTGGCCTCTTCTGTAGAGACCTCAGATCCCAGGTAGCAGCCCCAGACTCCTCCAAGGAAGCTACCGGAGAAAATTTTCCTGCTTTGGAAGAAAATCTCGACTCTGGGATTCACCCAAGACTCCTCCCAGGCACATCCCAGTGTCTTTTGGCCTCTTCTGTAGAGACCTCAGATCCCAGGTAGCAGCCCCAGACTCCTCCAAGGAAGCTACCTGAGATGTTTTTCCTAATTTGACCGATACACTCTACTCTGGGATTCACCCAAGACTCCTCCCAGGCACATCCCAGAGTCTTTTTGCCTCTTCTGTAGAGACCTCAGATCCCAGGTAGCAGCCCCAGACTCCTCCAAGGAAGCTACCGGAGAAAATTTTTCCTGCTTTGGAAGAAAATCTCGACTCTGGGATTCACCCAAGACTCCTCCCAGGCACATCCCAGTGTCTTTTTGCCTCTTCTGTAGAGACCTCAGATCCCAGGTAGCAGCCCCAGACTCCTCCAAGGAAGCTACCGGAGAAAATTTTCCTGCTTTGGAAGAAAATCTCGACTCTGGGATTCACCCAAGACTCCTCCCAGGCACATCCCAGTGTCTTTTTGCCTCTTCTGTAGAGACCTCAGATCCCAGGTAGCAGCCCCAGACTCCTCCAAGGAAGCTGCCTGAGATGTTTTTCCTAATTTCATGCTGCACTTTATTCTGGGATTCACCCAAGACTCCTCCCGGGCACATCCCAGACTATTATCAACTCTTGTGTAGAGACCTCAGATCCCAGGTAGCAGCCCCAGACTCCTCCAAGGAAGCTGCCTGAGATGTTTTTCCTGCTTTCATGCGTCACAATATTCTGGGATTCACCCAAGACTCCTCCCAGGCACATCCCAGATCTTTTTGCCTCTTCTGTAGAGACCTCAGATCCCAGGTAGCAGCCCCAGACTCCTCCAAGGAAGCTGCCTGAGATGTTTTTCCTAATTTGACCGATACACTCTACTCTGGGATTCACCCAAGACTCCTCCCAGGCACATCCCAGAGTATATTCACCTCTTCTGTAGAGACCTCAGATCCCAGGTAGCAGCCCCAGACTCCTCCAAGGAAGCTGCCTGAGATGTTTTTCCTAATTTGACTGAGACACTCTACTCTGGGATTCACCCAAGACTCCTCCCAGGCACATCCCAGTGTCTTTTGGCCTCTTCTGTAAGACCTCAGATCCCAGGTAGCAGCCCCAGACTCCTCCAAGGAAGCTGCCTGAGATGTTTTTCCTAATTTGACCGATACACTCTACTCTGGGATTCACCCAAGACTCCTCCCAGGCACATCCCAGAGTCTTTTTGCTCTTCTGTAGAGACCTCAGATCCCAGGTAGCAGCCCCAGACTCCTCCAAGGAAGCTGCCTGAGAAAATTTTCCTGCTTTGGAAGAAAATCTCGACTCTGGGATTCACCCAAGACTCCTCCCAGGCACATCCCAGTGTCTTTTGCCTCTTCTGTAGAGACCTCAGATCCCAGGTAGCAGCCCCAGACTCCTCCAAGGAAGCTGCCTGAGATGTTTTTCCTAATTTGACCGAAGACACTCTACTCTGGGATTCACCCAAGACTCCTCCCAGGCACATCCCAGTGTCTTTTTGCCTCTTCTGTAGAGACCTCAGATCCCAGGTAGCAGCCCCAGACTCCTCCAAGGAAGCTGCCGAGAAAATTTTCCTGCTTTGGAAGAAAATCTCGACTCTGGGATTCACCCAAGACTCCTCCCAGGCACATCCCAGTGTCTTTTGCCTCTTCTGTAGAGACCTCAGATCCCAGGTAGCAGCCCCAGACTCCTCCAAGGAAGCTACCGGAGAAATTTTCCTGCTTTGGAAGAAAATCTCGACTCTGGGATTCACCCAAGACTCCTCCCAGGCACATCCCAGAGTCTTTTTGCCTCTTCTGTAGAGACCTCAGATCCCAGGTAGCAGCCCCAGACTCCTCCAAGGAAGCTACCGAGAAAATTTTCCTGCTTTGGAAGAAAATCTCGACTCTGGGATTCACCCAAGACTCCTCCCAGGCACATCCCAGTGTATTTTGGCCTCTTCTGTAGAGACCTCAGATCCCAGGTAGCAGCCCCAGACTCCTCCAAGGAAGCTGCCTGAGATGTTTTTCCTGCTTTCATGATGCACTTTATTCTGGGATTCACCCAAGACTCCTCCCAGGCACATCCCAGACTATTATCAACTCTTCTGTAGAGACCTCAGATCCCAGGTAGCAGCCCCAGACTCCTCCAAGGAAGCTGCCTGAGATGTTTTTCCTAATTTCATGGTGCACAATATTCTGGGATTCACCCAAGACTCCTCCCAGGCACATCCCAGATCTTTTCCCCTCTCCTGTAGAGACCTCAGATCCCAGGTAGCAGCCCCAGACTCCTCCAAGGAAGCTGCCTGAGATGTTTTTCCTAATTTGACCGATACACTCTACTCTGGGATTCACCCAAGACTCCTCCCAGGCACATCCCAGAGTAAATCACCTCTTCTGTGAGAAACCAGATCCCAGGTAGCAGCCCCAGACTCCTCCAAGGAAGCTGCCTGAGATGTTTTTCCTGATTTCATAGCTGCACTCTACTCTGGGATTCACCCAAGACTCCTCCCAGGCACATCCCAGACTATTTTCAACTCTTCTGTAGAGACCTCAGATCCCAGGTAGCAGCCCCAGACTCCTCCAAGGAAGCTGCCTGAGATGTTTTTCCTGATTTCATGAATGCACTTTACTCTGGGATTCACCCAAGACTCCTCCCAGGCACATCCCAGACTATTATCACCTCTTCTGTAGAGACCTCAGATCCCAGGTAGCAGCCCCAGACTCCTCCAAGGAAGCTGCCTGAGATGTTTTTCCTAATTTGACCGATACACTCTACTCTGGGATTCACCCAAGACTCCTCCCAGGCACATCCCAGAGTATTTTGCCTCTTCTGTAGAGACCTCAGATCCCAGGTAGCAGCCCCAGACTCCTCCAAGGAAGCTACCGGAGAAAATTTTCCTGCTTTGGAAGAAAATCTCGACTCTGGGATTCACCCAAGACTCCTCCCAGGCACATCCCAGTGTCTTTTGCCTCTTCTGTAGAGACCTCAGATCCCAGGTAGCAGCCCCAGACTCCTCCAAGGAAGCTGCCTGAGATGTTTTTTCCTGAATTCCATGCTGCACTTTATTCTGGGATTCACCCAAGACTCCTCCCGGGCACATCCCAGACTATTATCAACTCTTGTGTAGAGACCTCAGATCCCAGGTAGCAGCCCCAGACTCCTCCAAGGAAGCTGCCTGAGATGTTTTCCTAATTTCATGCGTGCACAATATTCTGCGATTCACCCAGACTCCTCCAGGCACATCCCAGAATCTTTTCCCCTCTCCTTTAGAGGCCTCAGATCCCAGGTAGCAGCCCCAGACTCCTCCAAGGAAGCTGCCTGAGATGTTTTTCCTAATTTGACCGATACACTCTACTCTGGGATTCACCCAAGACTCCTCCCAGGCACATCCCAGAGTCTTTTCACCTCTTCTGTAGAGACCAGATCCCAGGTAGCAGCCCCAGACTCCTCCAAGGAAGCTGCCTGAGATGTTTTTCCTAATTTGACGAAACACTCTACTCTGGGATTCACCCAAGACTCCTCCCAGGCACATCCCAGAGTCTTTTTGCCTCTTCTGTAGAGACCTCAGATCCCAGGTAGCAGCCCCAGACTCCTCCAAGGAAGCTGCCTGAGATTTTTTCCTAATTTGAAGATACACTCTACTCTGGGATTCACCCAAGACTCCTCCCAGGCACATCCCAGAGTCTTTTTGCCTCTTCTGTAGAGACCTCAGATCCCAGGTAGCAGCCCCAGACTCCTCCAAGGAAGCTACCGAGAAAATTTTCCTGCTTTGGAAGAAAATCTCGACTCTGGGATTCACCCAAGACTCCTCCCAGGCACATCCCAGAGTCTTTTTGCCTCTTCTGTAGAGACCTCAGATCCCAGGTAGCAGCCCCAGACTCCTCCAAGGAAGCTGCCTGAGATGTTTTTCCTAATTTGACCGATACACTCTACTCTGGGATTCACCCAAGACTCCTCCCAGGCACATCCCAGAGTCTTTTTGCCTCTTCTGTAGAGACCTCAGATCCCAGGTAGCAGCCCCAGACTCCTCCAAGGAAGCTGCCGAGAAAATTTTCCTGCTTTGGAAGAAAATCTCGACTCTGGGATTCACCCAAGACTCCTCCCAGGCACATCCCAGAGTCTTTTTGCCTCTTCTGTAGAGACCTCAGATCCCAGGTAGCAGCCCCAGACTCCTCCAAGGAAGCTACCGGAGAAAATTTTCCTGCTTTGGAAGAAAATCTCGACTCTGGGATTCACCCAAGACTCCTCCCAGGCACATCCCAGTGTCTTTTTGCCTCTTCTGTAGAGACCTCAGATCCCAGGTAGCAGCCCCAGACTCCTCCAAGGAAGCTACCGGAGAAAATTTTCCTGCTTTGGAAGAAAATCTCGACTCTGGGATTCACCCAAGACTCCTCCCAGGCACATCCCAGTGTCTTTTTGCCTCTTCTGTAGAGACCTCAGATCCCAGGTAGCAGCCCCAGACTCCTCCAAGGAAGCTGCCTGAGATGTTTTTCCTTATTTGAAGATCTCTCTACTCTGGGATTCACCCAAGACTCCTCCCAGGCACATCCCAGAGTCTTTTTGCCTCTTCTGTAGAGACCTCAGATCCCAGGTAGCAGCCCCAGACTCCTCCAAGGAAGCTACCTGAGATCATTTTCCTGCTTTGGAAGAAAATCTCAACTCTGGGATTCACCCAAGACTCCTCCCAGGCACATCCCAGTGTCTTTTTGCCTCTTCTGTAGAGACCTCAGATCCCAGGTAGCAGCCCCAGACTCCTCCAAGGAAGCTTCCTGAGATGTTTTTCCTAATTTGACCTATACACTCTACTCTGGGATTCACCCAAGACTCCTCCCAGGCACATCCCAGTGTCTTTTTGCCTCTTCTGTAGAGACCTCAGATCCCAGGTAGCAGCCCCAGACTCCTCCAAGGAAGCTGCCTGAGAAATTTTTACTTCTTTGTAAGATAATCTCGACTCTGGGATTCACCCAAGACTCCTCCCAGGCACATCCCAGTGTCTTTTTGCCTCTTCTGTAGAGACCTCAGATCCCAGGTAGCAGCCCCAGACTCCTCCAAGGAAGCTACCAGAGAAAATTTTCCTGCTTTGGAAGAAAATCTCGACTCTGGGATTCACCCAAGACTCCTCCCAGGCACATCCCAGAGTCTTTTTGCCTCTTCTGTAGAGACCTCAGATCCCAGGTAGCAGCCCCAGACTCCTCCAAGGAAGCTACCGGAGAAAATTTTCCTGCTTTGGAAGAAAATCTCGACTCTGGGATTCACCCAAGACTCCTCCCAGGCACATCCCAGTGTCTTTTGGCCTCTTCTGTAGAGACCTCAGATCCCAGGTAGCAGCCCCAGACTCCTCCAAGGAAGCTGCCTGAGATGTTTTTCCTGATTTCATGGCTGCACTTTATTCTGGGATTCACCCAAGACTCCTCCCAGGCACATCCCAGACTATTATCAACTCTTCTGTAGAGACCTCAGATCCCAGGTAGCAGCCCCAGACTCCTCCAAGGAAGCTGCCTGAGATGTTTTTCCTAATTTCATGCGTGCACAATATTCTGGGATTCACCCAAGACTCCTCCAGGCACATCCCAGAATCTTTTCCCCTCTTCTTTAGAGACCTCAGATCCCAGGTAGCAGCCCCAGACTCCTCCAAGGAAGCTGCCTGAGATGTTTTTCCTAATTTGACCGATACACTCTACTCTGGGATTCACCCAAGACTCCTCCCAGGCACATCCCAGAGTATATTCACCTCTTCTGTAGAGAAACCAGATCCCAGGTAGCAGCCCCAGACTCCTCCAAGGAAGCTGCCTGAGATGTTTTTCCTAATTTGACCGAACACTCTACTCTGGGATTCACCCAAGACTCCTCCCAGGCACATCCCAGAGTCTTTTTGCCTCTTCTGTAGAGACCTCAGATCCCAGGTAGCAGCCCCAGACTCCTCCAAGGAAGCTGCCTGAGATGTTTTTCCTAATTTGACCGATACACTCTACTCTGGGATTCACCCAAGACTCCTCCCAGGCACATCCCAGAGTCTTTTTGCCTCTTCTGTAGAGACCTCAGATCCCAGGTAGCAGCCCCAGACTCCTCCAAGGAAGCTACCGGAGAAAATTTTCCTGCTTTGGAAGAAAATCTCGACTCTGGGATTCACCCAAGACTCCTCCCAGGCACATCCCAGAGTCTTTTTGCCTCTTCTGTAGAGACCTCAGATCCCAGGTAGCAGCCCCAGACTCCTCCAAGGAAGCTACCGGAGAAAATTTTCCTGCTTTGGAAGAAAATCTCGACTCTGGGATTCACCCAAGACTCCTCCCAGGCACATCCCAGTGTCTTTTTGCCTCTTCTGTAGAGACCTCAGATCCCAGGTAGCAGCCCCAGACTCCTCCAAGGAAGCTACCTGAGAAAATTTTCCTGCTTTGGAAGAAAATCTCGACTCTGGGATTCACCCAAGACTCCTCCCAGGCACATCCCAGTGTCTTTTTGCCTCTTCTGTAGAGACCTCAGATCCCAGGTAGCAGCCCCAGACTCCTCCAAGGAAGCTACCTGAGAAAATTTTCCGGCTTTCGAAGAAAATCTCGACTCTGGGATTCACCCAAGACTCCTCCCAGGCACATCCCAGTGTTTTTTTGCCTCTTCTGTAGAGACCTCAGATCCCAGGTAGCAGCCCCAGACTCCTCCAAGGAAGCTGCCTGAGATAATTTTCCTGCTTTGGAAGAAAATCTCGACTCTGGGATTCACCCAAGACTCCTCCCAGGCACATCCCAGAGTCTTTTTGCCTCTTCTGTAGAGACCTCAGATCCCAGGTAGCAGCCCCAGACTCCTCCAAGGAAGCTGCCTGAGATGTTTTTCCTAATTTGACCGATACACTCTACTCTGGGATTCACCCAAGACTCCTCCCAGGCACATCCCAGTGTCTTTTTGCCTCTTCTGTAGAGACCTCAGATCCCAGGTAGCAGCCCCAGACTCCTCCAAGGAAGCTGCCTGAGATGTTTTTCCTTCTTTGGAAGAAAATCTCGACTCTGGGATTCACCCAAGACTCCTCCCAGGCACATCCCAGTGTCTTTTTGCCTCTTCTGTAGAGACCTCAGATCCCAGGTAGCAGCCCCAGACTCCTCCAAGGAAGCTGCCTGAGATAATTTTCCTGCTTTGGAAGAAAATCTCGACTCTGGGATTCACCCAAGACTCCTCCCAGGCACATCCCAGAGTCTTTTTGCCTCTTCTGTAGAGACCTCAGATCCCAGGTAGCAGCCCCAGACTCCTCCAAGGAAGCTACCGGAGAAAATTTTCCTGCTTTGGAAGAAAATCTCGACTCTGGGATTCACCCAAGACTCCTCCCAGGCACATCCCAGTGTCTTTTGGCCTCTTCTGTAGAGACCTCAGATCCCAGGTAGCAGCCCCAGACTCCTCCAAGGAAGCTGCCTGAGATGTTTTTCCTAATTTCATGGCTGCACTTTATTCTGGGATTCACCCAAGACTCCTCCCGGGCACATCCCAGACTATTATCAACTCTTGTGTAGAGACCTCAGATCCCAGGTAGCAGCCCCAGACTCCTCCAAGGAAGCTGCCTGAGATGTTTTTCCTAATTTCATGCGTGCACTATATTCTGGGATTCACCCAAGACTCCTCCAGGCACAACCCAGAATCTTTTCCCCTCTTCTTTAGAGTCCTGAGATCCCAGGTAGCAGCCCCAGACTCCTCCAAGGAAGCTGCCTGAGATGTTTTTCCTAATTTGACCGATACACTCTACTCTGGGATTCACCCAAGACTCCTCCCAGGCACATCCCAGAGTATATTCACCTCTTCTGTGAGAAACAGATCCCAGGTAGCAGCCCCAGACTCCTCCAAGGAAGCTGCCTGAGATGTTTTTCCTAATTTGACCGAGACACTCTACTCTGGGATTCACCCAAGACTCCTCCCAGGCACATCCCAGAGTCTTTTTGCCTCTTCTGTAGAGACCTCAGATCCCAGGTAGCAGCCCCAGACTCCTCCAAGGAAGCTGCCTGAGATGTTTTTCCTAATTTGACCGATACACTCTACTCTGGGATTCACCCAAGACTCCTCCCAGGCACATCCCAGAGTCTTTTTGCCTCTTCTGTAGAGACCTCAGATCCCAGGTAGCAGCCCCAGACTCCTCCAAGGAAGCTACCGGAGAAAATTTTCCTGCTTTGGAAGAAAATCTCGACTCTGGGATTCACCCAAGACTCCTCCCAGGCACATCCCAGTGTCTTTTTGCCTCTTCTGTAGAGACCTCAGATCCCAGGTAGCAGCCCCAGACTCCTCCAAGGAAGCTACCGGAGAAAATTTTCCTGCTTTGGAAGAAAATCTCGACTCTGGGATTCACCCAAGACTCCTCCCAGGCACATCCCAGTGTCTTTTTGCCTCTTCTGTAGAGACCTCAGATCCCAGGTAGCAGCCCCAGACTCCTCCAAGGAAGCTACCGGAGAAAATTTTCCTGCTTTGGAAGAAAATCTCGACTCTGGGATTCACCCAAGACTCCTCCCAGGCACATCCCAGTGTCTTTTTGCCTCTTCTGTAGAGACCTCAGATCCCAGGTAGCAGCCCCAGACTCCTCCAAGGAAGCTACCGGAGAAAATTTTCCTGCTTTGGAAGAAAATCTCGACTCTGGGATTCACCCAAGACTCCTCCCAGGCACATCCCAGAGTCTTTTTGCCTCTTCTGTAGAGACCTCAGATCCCAGGTAGCAGCCCCAGACTCCTCCAAGGAAGCTACCGGAGAAAATTTTCCTGCTTTGGAAGAAAATCTCGACTCTGGGATTCACCCAAGACTCCTCCCAGGCACATCCCAGTGTCTTTTTGCCTCTTCTGTAGAGACCTCAGATCCCAGGTAGCAGCCCCAGACTCCTCCAAGGAAGCTACCTGAGAAAATTTTCCTGCTTTGGAAGAAAATCTCGACTCTGGGATTCACCCAAGACTCCTCCCAGGCACATCCCAGAGTCTTTTTGCCTCTTCTGTAGAGACCTCAGATCCCAGGTAGCAGCCCCAGACTCCTCCAAGGAAGCTTCCTGAGATGTTTTTCCTGATTTCATGATGCACTTTATTCTGGGATTCACCCAAGACTCCTCCCAGGCACATCCCAGACTATTATCAACTGTTGTATAGAGACCTCAGATCCCAGGTAGCAGCCCCAGACTCCTCCAAGGAAGCTGCCTGAGATGTTTTTCCTGATTTCATGGCTGCACTTTATTCTGGGATTCACCCAAGACTCCTCCCAGGCACATCCCACACTATTTTCAACTCTTCTGTAGAGACCTCAGATCCCAGGTAGCAGCCCCAGACTCCTCCAAGGAAGCTTCCTGAGATGTTTTTCCTAATTTGACCGATACACTCTACTCTGGGATTCACCCAAGACTCCTCCCAGGCACATCCCAGAGTCTTTTTGCCTCTTCTGTAGAGACCTCAGATCCCAGGTAGCAGCCCCAGACTCCTCCAAGGAAGCTACCGGAGAAAATTTTCCTGCTTTGGAAGAAAATCTCGACTCTGGGATTCACCCAAGACTCCTCCCAGGCACATCCCAGTGTCTTTTGGCCTCTTCTGTAGAGACCTCAGATCCCAGGTAGCAGCCCCAGACTCCTCCAAGGAAGCTGCCTGAGATGTTTTTCCTGATTTCATGGCTGCACTTTATTCTGGGATTCACCCAAGACTCCTCCCAGGCACATCCCAGAGTATTATTCACTCTTCTGTAGAGACCTCAGATCCCAGGTAGCAGCCCCAGACTCCTCCAAGGAAGCTGCCTGAGATGTTTTTCCTAATTTCATGCGTGCACAATATTCTGGGATTCACCCAAGACTCCTCCCAGGCACATCCCAGAGTCTTTTCCCCTCTTCTGTAGAGACCTCAGATCCCAGGTAGCAGCCCCAGACTCCTCCAAGGAAGCTGCCTGAGATGTTTTTCCTAATTTGACCGATACACTCTACTCTGGGATTCACCCAAGACTCCTCCCAGGCACATCCCAGAGTCTTTTCACCTCTTCTGTAGAGACCCAGATCCCAGGTAGCAGCCCCAGACTCCTCCAAGGAAGCTGCCTGAGATGTTTTTCCTAATTTGACCGATACACTCTACTCTGGGATTCACCCAAGACTCCTCCCAGGCACATCCCAGAGTCTTTTTGCCTCTTCTGTAGAGACCTCAGATCCCAGGTAGCAGCCCCAGACTCCTCCAAGGAAGCTGCCTGAGATGTTTTTCCTAATTTGACCGATACACTCTACTCTGGGATTCACCCAAGACTCCTCCCAGGCACATCCCAGAGTCTTTTTGCCTCTTCTGTAGAGACCTCAGATCCCAGGTAGCAGCCCCAGACTCCTCCAAGGAAGCTACCGGAGAAAATTTTCCTGCTTTGGAAGAAAATCTCGACTCTGGGATTCACCCAAGACTCCTCCCAGGCACATCCCAGTGTCTTTTTGCCTCTTCTGTAGAGACCTCAGATCCCAGGTAGCAGCCCCAGACTCCTCCAAGGAAGCTGCCTGAGATGTTTTTCCTGATTTCATGGCTGCACTTATTCTGGGATTCACCCAAGACTCCTCCCAGGCACATCCCAGACTATTATCAACTCTTCTGTAGAGACCTCAGATCCCAGGTAGCAGCCCCAGACTCCTCCAAGGAAGCTGCCTGAGATGTTTTTCCTAATTTCATGCGTGCACAATATTCTGGGATTCACCCAAGACTCCTCCAGGCACATCCCAGAATCTTTTCCCCTCTTCTGTAGAGACCTCAGATCCCAGGTAGCAGCCCCAGACTCCTCCAAGGAAGCTGCCTGAGATGTTTTTCCTAATTTGACCGATACACTCTACTCTGGGATTCACCCAAGACTCCTCCCAGGCACATCCCAGAGTATTTTCACCTCTTCTGTAGAGACCCAGATCCCAGGTAGCAGCCCCAGACTCCTCCAAGGAAGCTGCCTGAGATGTTTTTCCTAATTTGACCGAAACACTCTACTCTGGGATTCACCCAAGACTCCTCCCAGGCACATCCCAGAGTCTTTTTGCCTCTTCTGTAGAGACCTCAGATCCCAGGTAGCAGCCCCAGACTCCTCCAAGGAAGCTGCCTGAGATGTTTTTCCTAATTTGACCGATACACTCTACTCTGGGATTCACCCAAGACTCCTCCCAGGCACATCCCAGAGTCTTTTTGCCTCTTCTGTAGAGACCTCAGATCCCAGGTAGCAGCCCCAGACTCCTCCAAGGAAGCTACCGGAGAAAATTTTCCTGCTTTGGAAGAAAATCTCGACTCTGGGATTCACCCAAGACTCCTCCCAGGCACATCCCAGAGTCTTTTTGCCTCTTCTGTAGAGACCTCAGATCCCAGGTAGCAGCCCCAGACTCCTCCAAGGAAGCTACCGAGAAAATTTTTCCTGCTTTGGAAGAAAATCTCGACTCTGGGATTCACCCAAGACTCCTCCCAGGCACATCCCAGTGTCTTTTGCCTCTTCTGTAGAGACCTCAGATCCCAGGTAGCAGCCCCAGACTCCTCCAAGGAAGCTACCTGAGAAAATTTTCCTGCTTTGGAAGAAAATCTCGACTCTGGGATTCACCCAAGACTCCTCCCAGGCACATCCCAGTGTCTTTTTGCCTCTTCTGTAGAGACCTCAGATCCCAGGTAGCAGCCCCAGACTCCTCCAAGGAAGCTACCGAGAAAATTTTCCTGCTTTGGAAGAAAATCTCGACTCTGGGATTCACCCAAGACTCCTCCCAGGCACATCCCAGTGTCTTTTTGCCTCTTCTGTAGAGACCTCAGATCCCAGGTAGCAGCCCCAGACTCCTCCAAGGAAGCTACCTGAGATAATTTTCCTGCTTTGGAAGAAATCTCGACTCTGGGATTCACCCAAGACTCCTCCCAGGCACATCCCAGAGTCTTTTTGCCTCTTCTGTAGAGACCTCAGATCCCAGGTAGCAGCCCCAGACTCCTCCAAGGAAGCTGCCTGAGATGTTTTTCCTAATTTGACCGATACACTCTACTCTGGGATTCACCCAAGACTCCTCCCAGGCACATCCCAGTGTCTTTTTGCCTCTTCTGTAGAGACCTCAGATCCCAGGTAGCAGCCCCAGACTCCTCCAAGGAAGCTGCCTGAGATAATTTTCCTGCTTTGGAAGAAAATCTCGACTCTGGGATTCACCCAAGACTCCTCCCAGGCACATCCCAGTGTCTTTAGGCCTCTTCTGTAGAGACCTCAGATCCCAGGTAGCAGCCCCAGACTCCTCCAAGGAAGCTACCGGAGAAAATTTTCCTGCTTTGGAAGAAAATCTCGACTCTGGGATTCACCCAAGACTCCTCCCAGGCACATCCCAGAGTCTTTTTGCCTCTTCTGTAGAGACCTCAGATCCCAGGTAGCAGCCCCAGACTCCTCCAAGGAAGCTACCGGAGAAAATTTTCCTGCTTTGGAAGAAAATCTCGACTCTGGGATTCACCCAAGACTCCTCCCAGGCACATCCCAGTGTCTTTTTGCCTCTTCTGTAGAGACCTCAGATCCCAGGTAGCAGCCCCAGACTCCTCCAAGGAAGCTGCCTGAGATGTTTTTCCTAATTTCATGGCTGCACTTTATTCTGGGATTCACCCAAGACTCCTCCCAGGCACATCCCAGACTATTATCAACTCTTGTGTAGAGACCTCAGATCCCAGGTAGCAGCCCCAGACTCCTCCAAGGAAGCTGCCTGAGATGTTTTTCCTAATTTCATGCGTGCACAATATTCTGGGATTCACCCAAGACTCCTCCAGGCACATCCCAGAATCTTTTCCCCTCTCCTGTAGAGACCTCAGATCCCAGGTAGCAGCCCCAGACTCCTCCAAGGAAGCTGCCTGAGATGTTTTTCCTAATTTGACCGATACACTCTACTCTGGGATTCACCCAAGACTCCTCCCAGGCACATCCCAGAGTATTTTCACCTCTTCTGTGGAGAAACCAGATCCCAGGTAGCAGCCCCAGACTCCTCCAAGGAAGCTGCCTGAGATGTTTTTCCTAATTTGACCGAACACTCTACTCTGGGATTCACCCAAGACTCCTCCCAGGCACATCCCAGAGTCTTTTTGCCTCTTCTGTAGAGACCTCAGATCCCAGGTAGCAGCCCCAGACTCCTCCAAGGAAGCTGCCTGAGATGTTTTTCCTAATTTGACCGATACACTCTACTCTGGGATTCACCCAAGACTCCTCCCAGGCACATCCCAGAGTCTTTTTGCCTCTTCTGTAGAGACCTCAGATCCCAGGTAGCAGCCCCAGACTCCTCCAAGGAAGCTACCGGAGAAAATTTTCCTGCTTTGGAAGAAAATCTCGACTCTGGGATTCACCCAAGACTCCTCCCAGGCACATCCCAGAGTCTTTTCACCTCTTCTGTAGAGACCTCAGATCCCAGGTAGCAGCCCCAGACTCCTCCAAGGAAGCTACCTGAGAAAATTTTCCTGCTTTGGAAGAAAATCTCGACTCTGGGATTCACCCAAGACTCCTCCCAGGCACATCCCAGTGTCTTTTTGCCTCTTCTGTAGAGACCTCAGATCCCAGGTAGCAGCCCCAGACTCCTCCAAGGAAGCTACCGGAGAAAATTTTCCTGCTTTGGAAGAAAATCTCGACTCTGGGATTCACCCAAGACTCCTCCCAGGCACATCCCAGAGTCTTTTTGCCTCTTCTGTAGAGACCTCAGATCCCAGGTAGCAGCCCCAGACTCCTCCAAGGAAGCTACCGGAGAAAATTTTCCTGCTTTGGAAGAAAATCTCGACTCTGGGATTCACCCAAGACTCCTCCCAGGCACATCCCAGTG
Organism: Grus americana; assembly: GCF_028858705.1. Lineage (NCBI taxonomy): Eukaryota > Metazoa > Chordata > Aves > Gruiformes > Gruidae > Grus > Grus americana. The sequence continues at coordinate 15,185 of NW_026561287.1, forward strand.
TCTTTTTGCCTCTTCTGTAGAGACCTCAGATCCCAGGTAGCAGCCCCAGACTCCTCCAAGGAAGCTACCTGAGAAAATTTTCCTGCTTTGGAAGAAAATCTCGACTCTGGGATTCACCCAAGACTCCTCCCAGGCACATCCCAGAGTCTTTTTGCCTCTTCTGTAGAGACCTCAGATCCCAGGTAGCAGCCCCAGACTCCTCCAAGGAAGCTGCCTGAGATGTTTTTCCTGATTTCATGATGCACTTTATTCTGGGATTCACCCAAGACTCCTCCCAGGCACATCCCAGACTATTATCAACTGTTGTATAGAGACCTCAGATCCCAGGTAGCAGCCCCAGACTCCTCCAAGGAAGCTGCCTGAGATGTTTTTCCTGATTTCATGGCTGCACTTTATTCTGGGATTCACCCAAGACTCCTCCCAGGCACATCCCAGACTATTATCAACTCTTGTGTAGAGACCTCAGATCCCAGGTAGCAGCCCCAGACTCCTCCAAGGAAGCTGCCTGAGATGTTTTTCCTAATTTGACCGATACACTCTACTCTGGGATTGACACAAGACTCCTCCCAGGCACATCCCAGAGTCTTTTTGCCTCTTCTGTAGAGACCTCAGATCCCAGGTAGCAGCCCCAGACTCCTCCAAGGAAGCTACCGGAGAAAATTTTCCTGCTTTGGAAGAAAATCTCGACTCTGGGATTCACCCAAGACTCCTCCCAGGCACATCCCAGTGTCTTTTGGCCTCTTCTGTAGAGACCTCGATCCCAGGTAGCAGCCCCAGACTCCTCCAAGGAAGCTGCCTGAGATGTTTTTCCTGATTTCATGGCTGCACTTTATTCTGGGATTCACCCAAGACTCCTCCCCGGCACATCCCAGACTATTATCAACTCTTGTGTAGAGACCTCAGATCCCAGGTAGCAGCCCCAGACTCCTCCAAGGAAGCTGCCTGAGATGTTTTTGCTAATTTCATGCGTGCACAATATTCTGCGATTCACCCGAGACTGCTCCAGGCACATCCCAGAATCTTTTCCCCTCTCCTTTAGAGGCCTGAGATCCCAGGTAGCAGCCCCAGACTCCTCCAAGGAAGCTGCCTGAGATGTTTTTCCTAATTTGACCGATACACTCTACTCTGGGATTCACCCAAGACTCCTCCCAGGCACATCCCAGAGTATATTCACCTCTTCTGTGGAGAAACCAGATCCCAGGTAGCAGCCCCAGACTCCTCCAAGGAAGCTGCCTGAGATGTTTTTCCTAATTTGACCGAGACACTCTACTCTGGGATTCACCCAAGACTCCTCCCAGGCACATCCCAGAGTCTTTTTGCCTCTTCTGTAGAGACCTCAGATCTCAGGTAGCAGCCCCAGACTCCTCCAAGGAAGCTGCCTGAGATGTTTTTCCTAATTTGACCGATACACTCTACTCTGGGATTCACCCAAGACTCCTCCCAGGCACATCCCAGAGTCTTTTTGCCTCTTCTGTAGAGACCTCAGATCCCAGGTAGCAGCCCCAGACTCCTCCAAGGAAGCTACCGGAGAAAATTTTCCTGCTTTGGAAGAAAATGTCGACTCTGGGATTCACCCAAGACTCCTCCCAGGCACATCCCAGAGTCTTTTTGCCTCTTCTGTAGAGACCTCAGATCCCAGGTAGCAGCCCCAGACTCCTCCAAGGAAGCTACCGGAGAAATTTTCCTGCTTTGGAAGAAAATCTCGACTCTGGGATTCACCCAAGACTCCTCCCAGGCACATCCCAGAGTCTTTTTGCCTCTTCTGTAGAGACCTCAGATCCCAGGTAGCAGCCCCAGACTCCTCCAAGGAAGCTACCGGAGAAAATTTTCCTGCTTTGGAAGAAAATCTCGACTCTGGGATTCACCCAGGACTCCTCCCAGGCACATCCCAGTGTCTTTTTGCCTCTTCTGTAGAGACCTCAGATCCCAGGTAGCAGCCCCAGACTCCTCCAAGGAGCTACCGGAGAAAATTTTCCTGCTTTGGAAGAAAATCTCGACTCTGGGATTCACCCAAGACTCCTCCCAGGCACATCCCAGTGTCTTTTGGCCTCTTCTGTAGAGACCTCAGATCCCAGGTAGCAGCCCCAGACTCCTCCAAGGAAGCTACCGGAGAAAATTTTCCTGCTTTGGAAGAAAATCTCGACTCTGGGATTCACCCAAGACTCCTCCCAGGCACATCCCAGTGTCTTTTTGCCTCTTCTGTAGAGACCTCAGATCCCAGGTAGCAGCCCCAGACTCCTCCAAGGAAGCTTCCTGAGATGTTTTTCCTAATTTGACCGATACACTCTACTCTGGGATTCACACAAGACTCCTCCCAGGCACATCCCAGTGTCTTTTTGCCTCTTCTGTAGAGACCTCAGATCCCAGGTAGCAGCCCCAGACTCCTCCAAGGAAGCTACCGGAGAAAATTTTCCTGCTTTGGAAGAAAATCTCGACTCTGGGATTCACCCAAGACTCCTCCCAGGCACATCCCAGTGTCTTTTTGCCTCTTCTGTAGAGACATCAGATCCCAGGTAGCAGCCCCAGACTCCTCCAAGGAAGCTTCCTGAGATGTTTTTCCTAATTTGACCGATACACTCTACTCTGGGATTGACACAAGACTCCTCCCAGGCACATCCCAGAGTCTTTTTGCCTCTTCTGTAGAGACCTCAGATCCCAGGTAGCAGCCCCAGACTCCTCCAAGGAAGCTACCGGAGAAAATTTTCCTGCTTTGGAAGAAAATCTCGACTCTGGGATTCACCCAAGACTCCTCCCAGGCACATCCCAGTGTCTTTTGGCCTCTTCTGTAGAGACCTCAGATCCCAGGTAGCAGCCCCAGACTCCTCCAAGGAAGCTACCGGAGAAAATTTTCCTGCTTTGGAAGAAAATCTCAACTCTGGGATTCACCCAAGACTCCTCCCAGGCACATCCCAGAGTCTTTTTGCCTCTTCTGTAGAGACCTCAGATCCCAGGTAGCAGCCCCAGACTCCTCCAAGGAAGCTACCGGAGAAAATTTTCCGGCTTTGGAAGAAAATCTCGACTCTGGGATTCACCCAAGACTCCTCCCAGGCACATCCCAGTGTCTTTTGGCCTCTTCTGTAGAGACCTCAGATCCCAGGTAGCAGCCCGAGACTCCTCCAAGGAAGCTACCAGAGAAAATTTTCCTGCTTTGGAAGAAAATCTCGACTCTGGGATTCACCCAAGACTCCTCCCAGGCACATCCCAGAGTCTTTTTGCCTCTTCTGTAGAGACCTCAGATCCCAGGTAGCAGCCCCAGACTCCTCCAAGGAAGCTGCCTGAGATGTTTTTCCTAATTTGACCGATACACTCTACTATGGGATTCACACAAGACTCCTCCCAGGCACATCCCAGTGTTTTTTTGCCTCTTCTGTAGAGACCTCAGATCCCAGGTAGCAGCCCCAGACTCCTCCAAGGAAGCTGCCTGAGATTTTTTCCTGCTTTGGAAGAAAATCTCGACTCTGGGATTCACCCAAGACTCCTCCCAGGCACATCCCAGTGTCTTTTGGCCTCTTCTGTAGAGACATCAGATCCCAGGTAGCAGCCCCAGACTCCTCCAAGGAAGCTGCCTGAGAGGTTTTTCCTAATTTCATGGCTGCACTTTATTCTGGGATTCACCCAAGACTCCTCCCGGGCACATCCCAGACTATTATCAACTCTTGTGTAGAGACCTCAGATCCCAGGTAGCAGCCCCAGACTCCTCCAAGGAAGCTGCCTGAGATGTTTTTCCTAATTTCATGCGTGCACAATATTCTGCGATTCACCCGAGACTGCTCCAGGCACAACCCAGAATCTTTTCCCCTCTCCTTTAGAGGCCTGAGATCCCAGGTAGCAGCCCCAGACTCCTCCAAGGAAGCTGCCTGAGATGTTTTTCCTAATTTGACCGATACACTCTACTCTGGGATTCACCCAAGACTCCTCCCAGGCACATCCCAGAGTATATTCACCTCTTCTGTGGAGAAACCAGATCCCAGGTAGCAGCCCCAGAGTCCTCCAAGGAAGCTGCCTGAGATGTTTTTCCTGATTTCATGGCTGCACTTTATTCTGGGATTCACCCAAGACTCCTCCCAGGCACATCCCACACTATTATCAACTCTTGTATAGAGACCTCAGATCCCAGGTAGCAGCCCCAGACTCCTCCAAGGAAGCTGCCTGAGATGTTTTTCCTAATTTGACCGATACACTCTACTCTGGGATTCACCCAAGACTCCTCCCAGGCACATCCCAGAGTCTTTTTGCCTCTTCTGTAGAGACCTCAGATCCCAGGTAGCAGCCCCAGACTCCTCCAAGGAAGCTACCGGAGAAAATTTTCCTGCTTTGGAAGAAAATCTCGACTCTGGGATTCACCCAAGACTCCTCCCAGGCACATCCCAGTGTCTTTTGGCCTCTTCTGTAGAGACCTCAGATCCCAGGTAGCAGCCCCAGACTCCTCCAAGGAAGCTACCGGAGAAAATTTTCCTGCTTTGGAAGAAAATCTCGACTCTGGGATTCACCCAAGACTCCTCCCAGGCACATCCCAGTGTCTTTTTGCCTCTTCTGTAGAGACCTCAGATCCCAGGTAGCAGCCCCAGACTCCTCCAAGGAAGCTGCCTGAGATGTTTTTCCTAATTTGACCGATACACTCTACTCTGGGATTCACCCAAGACTCCTCCCAGGCACATCCCAGTGTCTTTTTGCCTCTTCTGTAGAGACCTCAGATCCCAGGTAGCAGCCCCAGACTCCTCCAAGGAAGCTACCGGAGAAAATTTTCCTGCTTTGGAAGAAAATCTCGACTCTGGGATTCACCCAAGACTCCTCCCAGGCACATCCCAGAGTCTTTTTGCCACTTCTGTAGAGACATCAGATCCCAGGTAGCAGCCCCAGACTCCTCCAAGGAAGCTGCCTGAGATGTTTTTGCTAATTTCATGGCTGCACTTTATTCTGGGATTCACCCAAGACTCCTCCCGGGCACATCCCAGACTATTATCAACTCTTCTGTAGAGACCTCAGATCCCAGGTAGCAGCCCCAGACTCCTCCAAGGAAGCTGCCTGAGATGTTTTTCCTGATTTCATGGCTGCACTTTATTCTGGGATTCACCCAAGACTCCTCCCAGGCACATCCCACACTATTATCAACTCTTGTATAGAGACCTCAGATCCCAGGTAGCAGCCCCAGACTCCTCCAAGGAAGCTGCCTGAGATGTTTTTCCTGATTTCATGTATGCACTTTATTCTGGGATTCACCCAAGACTCCTCCCAGGCACATCCCACACTATTATCAACTCTTGTATAGAGACCTCAGATCCCAGGTAGCAGCCCCAGACTCCTCCAAGGAAGCTGCCTGAGATGTTTTTCCTAATTTGACCGATACACTCTACTCTGGGATTCACACAAGACTCCTCCCAGGCACATCCCAGAGTATATTCACCTCTTCTGTAGAGACCTCAGATCCCAGGTAGCAGCCCCAGACTCCTCCAAGGAAGCTACCGGAGAAAATTTTCCTGCTTTGGAAGAAAATCTCGACTCTGGGATTCACCCAAGACTCCTCCCAGGCACATCCCAGTGTCTTTTGGCCTCTTCTGTAGAGACATCAGATCCCAGGTAGCAGCCCCAGACTCCTCCAAGGAAGCTGCCTGAGAGGTTTTTCCTAATTTCATGGCTGCACTTTATTCTGGGATTCACCCAAGACTCCTCCCGGGCACATCCCAGACTATTATCAACTCTTGTGTAGAGACCTCAGATCCCAGGTAGCAGCCCCAGACTCCTCCAAGGAAGCTGCCTGAGATGTTTTTCCTCATTTCATGCGTGCACAATATTCTGCGATTCACCCGAGACTGCTCCAGGCACAACCCAGAATCTTTTCCCCTCTCCTTTAGAGGCCTGAGATCCCAGGTAGCAGCCCCAGACTCCTCCAAGGAAGCTGCCTGAGATGTTTTTCCTAATTTGACCGATACACTCTACTCTGGGATTCACCCAAGACTCCTCCCAGGCACATCCCAGAGTATATTCACCTCTTCTGTGGAGAAACCAGATCCCAGGTAGCAGCCCCAGAGTCCTCCAAGGAAGCTGCCTGAGATGTTTTTCCTAATTTGACCGAGACACTCTACTCTGGGATTCACCCAAGACTCCTCCCAGGCACATCCCAGAGTCTTTTTGCCTCTTCTGTAGAGACCTCAGATCCCAGGTAGCAGCCCCAGACTCCTCCAAGGAAGCTGCCTGAGATGTTTTTCCTAATTTGACCGATACACTCTACTCTGGGATTCACCCAAGACTCCTCCCAGGCACATCCCAGAGTCTTTTTGCCTCTTCTGTAGAGACCTCAGATCCCAGGTAGCAGCCCCAGACTCCTCCAAGGAAGCTACCGGAGAAAATTTTCCTGCTTTGGAAGAAAATCTCGACTCTGGGATTCACCCAAGACTCCTCCCAGGCACATCCCAGAGTCTTTTTGCCTCTTCTGTAGAGACCTCAGATCCCAGGTAGCAGCCCCAGACTCCTCCAAGGAAGCTACCGGAGAAAATTTTCCTGCTTTGGAAGAAAATCTCGACTCTGGGATTCACCCAAGACTCCTCCCAGGCACATCCCAGTGTCTTTTGGCCTCTTCTGTAGAGACCTCAGATCCCAGGTAGCAGCCCCAGACTCCTCCAAGGAAGCTACCGGAGAAAATTTTCCTGCTTTGGAAGAAAATCTCAACTCTGGGATTCACCCAAGACTCCTCCCAGGCACATCCCAGTGTCTTTTTGCCTCTTCTGTAGAGACCTCAGATCCCAGGTAGCAGCCCCAGACTCCTCCAAGGAAGCTACCGGAGAAAATTTTCCTGCTTTGGAAGAAAATCTCGACTCTGGGATTCACCCAAGACTCCTCCCAGGCACATCCCAGTGTCTTTTGGCCTCTTCTGTAGAGACCTCAGATCCCAGGTAGCAGCCCCAGACTCCTCCAAGGAAGCTACCGGAGAAAATTTTCCTGCTTTGGAAGAAAATCTCGACTCTGGGATTCACCCAAGACTCCTCCCAGGCACATCCCAGTGTCTTTTTGCCTCTTCTGTAGAGACCTCAGATCCCAGGTAGCAGCCCCAGACTCCTCCAAGGAAGCTACCGGAGAAAATTTTCCTGCTTTGGAAGAAAATCTCGACTCTGGGATTCACCCAAGACTCCTCCCAGGCACATCCCAGAGTCTTTTTGCCACTTCTGTAGAGACCTCAGATCCCAGGTAGCAGCCCCAGACTCCTCCAAGGAAGCTGCCTGAGATGTTTTTCCTAATTTCATGGCTGCACTTTATTCTGGGATTCACCCAAGACTCCTCCCAGGCACATCCCACACTATTATCAACTGTTGTATAGAGACCTCAGATCCCAGGTAGCAGCCCCAGACTCCTCCAAGGAAGCTGCCTGAGATGTTTTTCCTGATTTCATGTATGCACTTTATTCTGGGATTCACCCAAGACTCCTCCCAGGCACATCCCACACTATTATCAACTCTTGTATAGAGACCTCAGATCCCAGGTAGCAGCCCCAGACTCCTCCAAGGAAGCTGCCTGAGATGTTTTTCCTAATTTGACCGATACACTCTACTCTGGGATTCACACAAGACTCCTCCCAGGCACATCCCAGTGTCTTTTTGCCTCTTCTGTAGAGACCTCAGATCCCAGGTAGCAGCCCCAGACTCCTCCAAGGAAGCTACCGGAGAAAATTTTCCTGCTTTGGAAGAAAATCTCGACTCTGGGATTCACCCAAGACTCCTCCCAGGCACATCCCAGTGTCTTTTGGCCTCTTCTGTAGAGACATCAGATCCCAGGTAGCAGCCCCAGACTCCTCCAAGGAAGCTGCCTGAGATGTTTTTCCTGATTTCATGGCTGCACTTTATTCTGGGATTCACCCAAGACTCCTCCCGGGCACATCCCAGACTATTATCAACTCTTGTGTAGAGACCTCAGATCCCAGGTAGCAGCCCCAGACTCCTCCAAGGAAGCTGCCTGAGATGTTTTTGCTAATTTCATGCGTGCACAATATTCTGCGATTCACCCGAGACTGCTCCAGGCACAACCCAGAATCTTTTCCCCTCTCCTTTAGAGGCCTGAGATCCCAGGTAGCAGCCCCAGACTCCTCCAAGGAAGCTGCCTGAGATGTTTTTCCTAATTTGACCGATACACTCTACTCTGGGATTCACCCAAGACTCCTCCCAGGCACATCCCAGAGTATATTCACCTCTTCTGTGGAGAAACCAGATCCCAGGTAGCAGCCCCAGAGTCCTCCAAGGAAGCTGCCTGAGATGTTTTTCCTAATTTGACCGAGACACTCTACTCTGGGATTCACCCAAGACTCCTCCCAGGCACATCCCAGAGTCTTTTTGCCTCTTCTGTAGAGACCTCAGATCCCAGGTAGCAGCCCCAGACTCCTCCAAGGAAGCTGCCTGAGATGTTTTTCCTAATTTGACCGATACACTCTACTCTGGGATTCACACAAGACTCCTCCCAGGCACATCCCAGAGTCTTTTTGCCTCTTCTGTAGAGACCTCAGATCCCAGGTAGCAGCCCCAGACTCCTCCAAGGAAGCTACCGGAGAAAATTTTCCTGCTTTGGAAGAAAATCTCGACTCTGGGATTCACCCAAGACTCCTCCCAGGCACATCCCAGAGTCTTTTTGCCTCTTCTGTAGAGACCTCAGATCCCAGGTAGCAGCCCCAGACTCCTCCAAGGAAGCTACCGGAGAAAATTTTCCTGCTTTGGAAGAAAATCTCGACTCTGGGATTCACCCAAGACTCCTCCCAGGCACATCCCAGTGTCTTTTGGCCTCTTCTGTAGAGACATCAGATCCCAGGTAGCAGCCCCAGACTCCTCCAAGGAAGCTGCCTGAGAGGTTTTTCCTAATTTCATGGCTGCACTTTATTCTGGGATTCACCCAAGACTCCTCCCGGGCACATCCCAGACTATTATCAACTCTTGTGTAGAGACCTCAGATCCCAGGTAGCAGCCCCAGACTCCTCCAAGGAAGCTGCCTGAGATGTTTTTCCTAATTTCATGCGTGCACAATATTCTGCGATTCACCCGAGACTGCTCCAGGCACAACCCAGAATCTTTTCCCCTCTCCTTTAGAGGCCTGAGATCCCAGGTAGCAGCCCCAGACTCCTCCAAGGAAGCTGCCTGAGATGTTTTTCCTAATTTGACCGATACACTCTACTCTGGGATTCACCCAAGACTCCTCCCAGGCACATCCCAGAGTATATTCACCTCTTCTGTGGAGAAACCAGATCCCAGGTAGCAGCCCCAGAGTCCTCCAAGGAAGCTGCCTGAGATGTTTTTCCTGATTTCATGGCTGCACTTTATTCTGGGATTCACCCAAGACTCCTCCCAGGCACATCCCACACTATTATCAACTCTTGTATAGAGACCTCAGATCCCAGGTAGCAGCCCCAGACTCCTCCAAGGAAGCTGCCTCAGATGTTTTTCCTAATTTGACCGATACACTCTACTCTGGGATTCACACAAGACTCCTCGCAGGCACATCCCAGAGTATATTCACCTCTTCTGTAGAGACCTCAGATCCCAGGTAGCAGCCCCAGACTCCTCCAAGGAAGCTACCGGAGAAAATTTTCCTGCTTTGGAAGAAAATCTCGACTCTGGGATTCACCCAAGACTCCTCCCAGGCACATCCCAGTGTCTTTTGGCCTCTTCTGTAGAGACCTCAGATCCCAGGTAGCAGCCCCAGACTCCTCCAAGGAAGCTGCCTGAGAGGTTTTTCCTAATTTCATGGCTGCACTTTATTCTGGGATTCACCCAAGACTCCTCCCGGGCACATCCCAGACTATTATCAACTCTTGTGTAGAGACCTCAGATCCCAGGTAGCAGCCCCAGACTCCTCCAAGGAAGCTGCCTGAGATGTTTTTGCTAATTTCATGCGTGCACAATATTCTGCGATTCACCCGAGACTGCTCCAGGCACAACCCAGAATCTTTTCCCCTCTCCTTTAGAGGCCTGAGATCCCAGGTAGCAGCCCCAGACTCCTCCAAGGAAGCTGCCTGAGATGTTTTTCCTAATTTGACCGATACACTCTACTCTGGGATTCACCCAAGACTCCTCCCAGGCACATCCCAGAGTATATTCACCTCTTCTGTGGAGAAACCAGATCCCAGGTAGCAGCCCCAGACTCCTCCAAGGAAGCTGCCTGAGATGTTTTTCCTAATTTGACTGAGACACTCTACTCTGGGATTCACCCAAGACTCCTCCCAGGCACATCCCAGAGTCTTTTTGCCTCTTCTGTAGAGACCTCAGATCCCAGGTAGCAGCCCCAGACTCCTCCAAGGAAGCTGCCTGAGATGTTTTTCCTAATTTGACCGATACACTCTACTCTGGGATTCACCCAAGACTCCTCCCAGGCACATCCCAGAGTCTTTTTGCCTCTTCTGTAGAGACCTCAGATCCCAGGTAGCAGCCCCAGACTCCTCCAAGGAAGCTACCGGAGAAAATTTTCCTGCTTTGGAAGAAAATCTCGACTCTGGGATTCACCCAAGACTCCTCCCAGGCACATCCCAGAGTCTTTTTGCCTCTTCTGTAGAGACCTCAGATCCCAGGTAGCAGCCCCAGACTCCTCCAAGGAAGCTACCGGAGAAAATTTTCCTGCTTTGGAAGAAAATCTCGACTCTGGGATTCACCCAAGACTCCTCCCAGGCACATCCCAGTGTCTTTTGGCCTCTTCTGTAGAGACCTCAGATCCCAGGTAGCAGCCCCAGACTCCTCCAAGGAAGCTACCGGAGAAAATTTTCCTGCTTTGGAAGAAAATCTCAACTCTGGGATTCACCCAAGACTCCTCCCAGGCACATCCCAGTGTCTTTTTGCCTCTTCTGTAGAGACCTCAGATCCCAGGTAGCAGCCCCAGACTCCTCCAAGGAAGCTACCGGAGAAAATTTTCCTGCTTTGGAAGAAAATCTCGACTCTGGGATTCACCCAAGACTCCTCCCAGGCACATCCCAGAGTCTTTTGGCCTCTTCTGTAGAGACCTCAGATCCCAGGTAGCAGCCCCAGACTCCTCCAAGGAAGCTACCGGAGAAAATTTTCCTGCTTTGGAAGAAAATCTCGACTCTGGGATTCACCCAAGACTCCTCCCAGGCACATCCCAGTGTCTTTTTGCCTCTTCTGTAGAGACCTCAGATCCCAGGTAGCAGCCCCAGACTCCTCCAAGGAAGCTACCGGAGAAAATTTTCCTGCTTTGGAAGAAAATCTCGACTCTGGGATTCACCCAAGACTCCTCCCAGGCACATCCCAGAGTCTTTTTGCCTCTTCTGTAGAGACCTCAGATCCCAGGTAGCAGCCCCAGACTCCTCCAAGGAAGCTGCCTGAGATGTTTTTCCTGATTTCATGTATGCACTTTATTCTGGGATTCACCCAAGACTCCTCCCAGGCACATCCCACACTATTATCAACTGTTGTATAGAGACCTCAGATCCCAGGTAGCAGCCCCAGACTCCTCCAAGGAAGCTGCCTGAGATGTTTTTCCTGATTTCATGTATGCACTTTATTCTGGGATTCACCCAAGACTCCTCCCAGGCACATCCCACACTATTATCAACTCTTGTATAGAGACCTCAGATCCCAGGTAGCAGCCCCAGACTCCTCCAAGGAAGCTGCCTGAGATGTTTTTCCTAATTTGACCGATACACTCTACTCTGGGATTCACCCAAGACTCCTCCCAGGCACATCCCAGAGTCTTTTTGCCTCTTCTGTAGAGACCTCAGATCCCAGGTAGCAGCCCCAGACTCCTCCAAGGAAGCTACCGGAGAAAATTTTCCTGCTTTGGAAGAAAATCTCGACTCTGGGATTCACCCAAGACTCCTCCCAGGCACATCCCAGAGTCTTTTTGCCTCTTCTGTAGAGACCTCAGATCCCAGGTAGCAGCCCCAGACTCCTCCAAGGAAGCTGCCTGAGATGTTTTTCCTGATTTCATGGCTGCACTTTATTCTGGGATTCACCCAAGACTCCTCCCGGGCACATCCCAGACTATTATCAACTCTTGTGTAGAGACCTCAGATCCCAGGTAGCAGCCCCAGACTCCTCCAAGGAAGCTGCCTGAGATGTTTTTGCTAATTTCATGCGTGCACAATATTCTGCGATTCACCCGAGACTGCTCCAGGCACAACCCAGAATCTTTTCCCCTCTCCTTTAGAGGCCTGAGATCCCAGGTAGCAGCCCCAGACTCCTCCAAGGAAGCTGCCTGAGATGTTTTTCCTAATTTGACCGATACACTCTACTCTGGGATTCACCCAAGACTCCTCCCAGGCACATCCCAGAGTATATTCACCTCTTCTGTGGAGAAACCAGATCCCAGGTAGCAGCCCCAGAGTCCTCCAAGGAAGCTGCCTGAGATGTTTTTCCTAATTTGACCGAGACACTCTACTCTGGGATTCACCCAAGACTCCTCACAGGCACATCCCAGAGTCTTTTTGCCTCTTCTGTAGAGACCTCAGATCCCAGGTAGCAGCCCCAGACTCCTCCAAGGAAGCTGCCTGAGATGTTTTTCCTAATTTGACTGAGACACTCTACTCTGGGATTCACCCAAGACTCCTCCCAGGCACATCCCAGAGTCTTTTTGCCTCTTCTGTAGAGACCTCAGATCCCAGGTAGCAGCCCCAGACTCCTCCAAGGAAGCTACCGGAGAAAATTTTCCTGCTTTGGAAGAAAATCTCGACTCTGGGATTCACCCAAGACTCCTCCCAGGCACATCCCAGAGTCTTTTTGCCTCTTCTGTAGAGACCTCAGATCCCAGGTAGCAGCCCCAGACTCCTCCAAGGAAGCTACCGGAGAAAATTTTCCTGCTTTGGAAGAAAATCTCGACTCTGGGATTCACCCAAGACTCCTCCCAGGCACATCCCAGTGTCTTTTGGCCTCTTCTGTAGAGACCTCAGATCCCAGGTAGCAGCCCCAGACTCCTCCAAGGAAGCTACCGGAGAAAATTTTCCTGCTTTGGAAGAAAATCTCGACTCTGGGATTCACCCAAGACTCCTCCCAGGCACATCCCAGTGTCTTTTGGCCTCTTCTGTAGAGACATCAGATCCCAGGTAGCAGCCCCAGACTCCTCCAAGGAAGCTGCCTGAGAGGTTTTTCCTAATTTCATGGCTGCACTTTATTCTGGGATTCACCCAAGACTCCTCCCGGGCACATCCCAGACTATTATCAACTCTTGTGTAGAGACCTCAGATCCCAGGTAGCAGCCCCAGACTCCTCCAAGGAAGCTGCCTGAGATGGTTTTCCTAATTTCATGCGTGCACAATATTCTGCGATTCACCCGAGACTGCTCCAGGCACAACCCAGAATCTTTTCCCCTCTCCTTTAGAGGCCTGAGATCCCAGGTAGCAGCCCCAGACTCCTCCAAGGAAGCTGCCTGAGATGTTTTTGCTAATTTGACCGATACACTCTACTCTGGGATTCACCCAAGACTCCTCCCAGGCACATCCCAGAGTATATTCACCTCTTCTGTGGAGAAACCAGATCCCAGGTAGCAGCCCCAGAGTCCTCCAAGGAAGCTGCCTGAGATGTTTTTCCTGATTTCATGGCTGCACTTTATTCTGGGATTCACCCAAGACTCCTCCCAGGCACATCCCACACTATTATCAACTCTTGTATAGAGACCTCAAATCCCAGGTAGCAGCCCCAGACTCCTCCAAGGAAGCTGCCTGAGATGTTTTTCCTAATTTGACCGATACACTCTACTCTGGGATTCACACAAGACTCCTCCCAGGCACATCCCAGAGTATATTCACCTCTTCTGTAGAGACCTCAGATCCCAGGTAGCAGCCCCAGACTCCTCCAAGGAAGCTACCGGAGAAAATTTTCCTGCTTTGGAAGAAAATCTCAACTCTGGGATTCACCCAAGACTCCTCCCAGGCACATCCCAGAGTATATTCACCTCTTCTGTGGAGAAACCAGATCCCAGGTAGCAGCCCCAGACTCCTCCAAGGAAGCTGCCTGAGATGTTTTTCCTGATTTCATGGCTGCACTTTATTCTGGGATTCACCCAAGACTCCTCCCGGGCACATCCCAGACTATTATCAACTCTTGTGTAGAGACCTCAGATCCCAGGTAGCAGCCCCAGACTCCTCCAAGGAAGCTGCCTGAGATGTTTTTGCTAATTTCATGCGTGCACAATATTCTGCGATTCACCCGAGACTGCTCCAGGCACAACCCCGAATCTTTTCCCCTCTCCTTTAGAGGCCTGAGATCCCAGGTAGCAGCCCCAGACTCCTCCAAGGAAGCTGCCTGAGATGTTTTTCCTAATTTGACCGATACACTCTACTCTGGGATTCACCCAAGACTCCTCCCAGGCACATCCCAGAGTATATTCACCTCTTCTGTGGAGAAACCAGATCCCAGGTAGCAGCCCCAGAGTCCTCCAAGGAAGCTGCCTGAGATGTTTTTCCTAATTTGACCGAGACACTCTACTCTGGGATTCACCCAAGACTCCTCCCAGGCACATCCCAGAGTCTTTTTGCCTCTTCTGTAGAGACCTCAGATCCCAGGTAGCAGCCCCAGACTCCTCCAAGGAAGCTGCCTGAGATGTTTTTCCTAATTTGACCGATACACTCTACTCTGGGATTCACCCAAGACTCCTCCCAGGCACATCCCAGAGTCTTTTTGCCTCTTCTGTAGAGACCTCAGATCCCAGGTAGCAGCCCCAGACTCCTCCAAGGAAGCTACCGGAGAAAATTTTCCTGCTTTGGAAGAAAATCTCGACTCTGGGATTCACCCAAGACTCCTCCCAGGCACATCCCAGAGTATTTTCACCTCTTCTGTAGAGACCTCAGATCCCAGGTAGCAGCCCCAGACTCCTCCAAGGAAGCTACCGGAGAAAATTTTCCTGCTTTGGAAGAAAATCTCGACTCTGGGATTCACCCAAGACTCCTCCCAGGCACATCCCAGTGTCTTTTGGCCTCTTCTGTAGAGACCTCAGATCCCAGGTAGCAGCCCCAGACTCCTCCAAGGAAGCTACCGGAGAAAATTTTCCTGCTTTGGAAGAAAATCTCGACTCTGGGATTCACCCAAGACTCCTCCCAGTCACATCCCAGTGTCTTTTGGCCTCTTCTGTAGAGACATCAGATCCCAGGTAGCAGCCCCAGACTCCTCCAAGGAAGCTGCCTGAGAGGTTTTTCCTAATTTCATGGCTGCACTTTATTCTGGGATTCACCCAAGACTCCTCCCGGGCACATCCCAGACTATTATCAACTCTTGTGTAGAGACCTCAGATCCCAGGTAGCAGCCCCAGACTCCTCCAAGGAAGCTGCCTGAGATGGTTTTCCTAATTTCATGCGTGCACAATATTCTGCGATTCACCCGAGACTGCTCCAGGCACAACCCAGAATCTTTTCCCCTCTCCTTTAGAGGCCTGAGATCCCAGGTAGCAGCCCCAGACTCCTCCAAGGAAGCTGCCTCAGATGTTTTTCCTAATTTGACCGATACACTCTACTCTGGGATTCACCCAAGACTCCTCCCAGGCACATCCCAGAGTATATTCACCTCTTCTGTGGAGAAACCAGATCCCAGGTAGCAGCCCCAGAGTCCTCCAAGGAAGCTGCCTGAGATGTTTTTCCTGATTTCATGGCTGCACTTTATTCTGGGATTCACCCAAGACTCCTCCCAGGCACATCCCACACTATTATCAACTCTTGTATAGAGACCTCAAATCCCAGGTAGCAGCCCCAGACTCCTCCAAGGAAGCTGCCTGAGATGTTTTTCCTAATTTGACCGATACACTCTACTCTGGGATTCACACAAGACTCCTCCCAGGCACATCCCAGAGTATATTCACCTCTTCTGTAGAGACCTCAGATCCCAGGTAGCAGCCCCAGACTCCTCCAAGGAAGCTACCGGAGAAAATTTTCCTGCTTTGGAAGAAAATCTCAACTCTGGGATTCACCCAAGACTCCTCCCAGGCACATCCCAGAGTATATTCACCTCTTCTGTGGAGAAACCAGATCCCAGGTAGCAGCCCCAGACTCCTCCAAGGAAGCTGCCTGAGATGTTTTTCCTAATTTGACCGATACACTCTACTCTGGGATTCACACAAGACTCCTCCCAGGCACATCCCAGTGTTTTTTTGCCTCTTCTGTAGAGACCTCAGATCCCAGGTAGCAGCCCCAGACTCCTCCAAGGAAGCTACCGGAGAAAATTTTCCTGCTTTGGAAGAAAATCTCGACTCTGGGATTCACCCAAGACTCCTCCCAGGCACATCCCAGAGTCTTTTTGCCACTTCTGTAGAGACATCAGATCCCAGGTAGCGGCCCCAGACTCCTCCAAGGAAGCTGCCTGAGATGTTTTTGCTAATTTCATGGCTGCACTTTATTCTGGGATTCACCCAAGACTCCTCCCGGGCACATCCCAGACTATTATCAACTCTTCTGTAGAGACCTCAGATCCCAGGTAGCAGCCCCAGACTCCTCCAAGGAAGCTGCCTGAGATGTTTTCCCTGATTTCATGGCTGCACTTTATTCTGGGATTCACCCAAGACTCCTCCCAGGCACATCCCAGACTATTATCAACTCTTGTGTAGAGACCTCAGATCCCAGGTAGCAGCCCCAGACTCCTCCAAGGAAGCTGCCTGAGATGTTTTTCCTAATTTGACCGATACACTCTACTCTGGGATTCACCCAAGACTCCTCCCAGGCACATCCCAGAGTATATTCACCTCTTCTGTAGAGACCTCAGATCCCAGGTAGCAGCCCCAGACTCCTCCAAGGAAGCTACCGGAGAAAATTTTCCTGCTTTGGAAGAAAATCTCGACTCTGGGATTCACCCAAGACTCCTCCCAGGCACATCCCAGTGTCTTTTGGCCTCTTCTGTAGAGACATCAGATCCCAGGTAGCAGCCCCAGACTCCTCCAAGGAAGCTGCCTGAGAGGTTTTTCCTAATTTCATGGCTGCACTTTATTCTGGGATTCACCCAAGACTCCTCCCGGGCACATCCCAGACTATTATCAACTCTTGTGTAGAGACCTCAGATCCCAGGTAGCAGCCCCAGACTCCTCCAAGGAAGCTGCCTGAGATGTTTTTGCTAATTTCATGCGTGCACAATATTCTGCGATTCACCCGAGACTGCTCCAGGCACAACCCAGAATCTTTTCCCCTCTCCTTTAGAGGCCTGAGATCCCAGGTAGCAGCCCCAGACTCCTCCAAGGAAGCTGCCTGAGATGTTTTTCCTAATTTGACCGATACACTCTACTCTGGGATTCACCCAAGACTCCTCCCAGGCACATCCCAGAGTATATTCACCTCTTCTGTGGAGAAACCAGATCCCAGGTAGCAGCCCCAGACTCCTCCAAGGAAGCTGCCTGAGAGGTTTTTCCTAATTTGACCGAGACACTCTACTCTGGGATTCACCCAAGACTCCTCCCAGGCACATCCCAGAGTCTTTTTGCCTCTTCTGTAGAGACCTCAGATCCCAGGTAGCAGCCCCAGACTCCTCCAAGGAAGCTGCCTGAGATGTTTTTCCTAATTTGACCGATACACTCTACTCTGGGATTCACCCAAGACTCCTCCCAGGCACATCCCAGAGTCTTTTTGCCTCTTCTGTAGAGACCTCAGATCCCAGGTAGCAGCCCCAGACTCCTCCAAGGAAGCTACCGGAGAAAATTTTCCTGCTTTGGAAGAAAATCTCGACTCTGGGATTCACCCAAGACTCCTCCCAGGCACATCCCAGAGTCTTTTTGCCTCTTCTGTAGAGACCTCAGATCCCAGGTAGCAGCCCCAGACTCCTCCAAGGAAGCTACCGGAGAAAATTTTCCTGCTTTGGAAGAAAATCTCGACTCTGGGATTCACACAAGACTCCTCCCAGGCACATCCCAGTGTCTTTTGGCCTCTTCTGTAGAGACCTCAGATCCCAGGTAGCAGCCCCAGACTCCTCCAAGGAAGCTACCGGAGAAAATTTTCCTGCTTTGGAAGAAAATCTCAACTCTGGGATTCACCCAAGACTCCTCCCAGGCACATCCCAGTGTCTTTTTGCCTCTTCTGTAGAGACCTCAGATCCCAGGTAGCAGCCCCAGACTCCTCCAAGGAAGCTACCGGAGAAAATTTTCCGGCTTTGGAAGAAAATCTCGACTCTGGGATTCACCCAAGACTCCTCCCAGGCACATCCCAGTGTCTTTTGGCCTCTTCTGTAGAGACCTCAGATCCCAGGTAGCAGCCCCAGACTCCTCCAAGGAAGCTACCGGAGAAAATTTTCCTGCTTTGGAAGAAAATCTCGACTCTGGGATTCACCCAAGACTCCTCCCAGGCACATCCCAGTGTCTTTTGGCCTCTTCTGTAGAGACCTCAGATCCCAGGTAGCAGCCCCAGACTCCTCCAAGGAAGCTACCGGAGAAAATTTTCCTGCTTTGGAAGAAAATCTCGACTCTGGGATTCACCCAAGACTCCTCCCAGGCACATCCCAGAGTCTTTTTGCCACTTCTGTAGAGACCTCAGATCCCAGGTAGCAGCCCCAGACTCCTCCAAGGAAGCTGCCTGAGATGTTTTTCCTGATTTCATGTATGCACTTTATTCTGGGATTCACCCAAGACTCCTCCCAGGCACATCCCACACTATTATCAACTCTTGTATAGAGACCTCAGATCCCAGGTAGCAGCCCCAGACTCCTCCAAGGAAGCTGCCTGAGATGTTTTTCCTGATTTCATGTATGCACTTTATTCTGGGATTCACCCAAGACTCCTCCCAGGCACATCCCACACTATTATCAACTGTTGTATAGAGACCTCAGATCCCAGGTAGCAGCCCCAGACTCCTCCAAGGAAGCTGCCTGAGATGTTTTTCCTAATTTGACCGATACACTCTACTCTGGGATTCACACAAGACTCCTCCCAGGCACATCCCAGAGTATATTCACCTCTTCTGTAGAGACCTCAGATCCCAGGTAGCAGCCCCAGACTCCTCCCAGGAAGCTACCGGAGAAAATTTTCCTGCTTTGGAAGAAAATCTCGACTCTGGGATTCACCCAAGACTCCTCCCAGGCACATCCCAGTGTCTTTTGGCCTCTTCTGTAGAGACATCAGATCCCAGGTAGCAGCCCCAGACTCCTCCAAGGAAGCTGCCTGAGATGTTTTTCCTGATTTCATGGCTGCACTTTATTCTGGGATTCACCCAAGACTCCTCCCGGGCACATCCCAGACTATTATCAACTCTTGTGTAGAGACCTCAGATCCCAGGTAGCAGCCCCAGACTCCTCCAAGGAAGCTGCCTGAGATGTTTTTGCTAATTTCATGCGTGCACAATATTCTGCGATTCACCCGAGACTGCTCCAGGCACAACCCAGAATCTTTTCCCCTCTCCTTTAGAGGCCTGAGATCCCAGGTAGCAGCCCCAGACTCCTCCAAGGAAGCTGCCTGAGATGTTTTTCCTAATTTGACCGATACACTCTACTCTGGGATTCACCCAAGACTCCTCCCAGGCACATCCCAGAGTCTTTTTGCCTCTTCTGTAGAGACAGCAGATCCCAGGTAGCAGCCCCAGACTCCTCCAAGGAAGCTACCGGAGAAAATTTTCCTGCTTTGGAAGAAAATCTCGACTCTGGGATTCACCCAAGACTCCTCCCAGGCACATCCCAGAGTATTTTCACCTCTTCTGTAGAGACCTCAGATCCCAGGTAGCAGCCCCAGACTCCTCCAAGGAAGCTACCGGAGAAAATTTTCCTGCTTTGGAAGAAAATCTCGACTCTGGGATTCACCCAAGACTCCTCCCAGGCACATCCCAGTGTCTTTTGGCCTCTTCTGTAGAGACCTCAGATCCCAGGTAGCAGCCCCAGACTCCTCCAAGGAAGCTACCGGAGAAAATTTTCCTGCTTTGGAAGAAAATCTCAACTCTGGGATTCACCCAAGACTCCTCCCAGGCACATCCCAGTGTCTTTTTGCCTCTTCTGTAGAGACCTCAGATCCCAGGTAGCAGCCCCAGACTCCTCCAAGGAAGCTACCGGAGAAAATTTTCCTGCTTTGGAAGAAAATCTCGACTCTGGGATTCACCCAAGACTCCTCCCAGGCACATCCCAGAGTCTTTTTGCCTCTTCTGTAGAGACCTCAGATCCCAGGTAGCAGCCCCACACTCCTCCAAGGAAGCTACCGGAGAAAATTTTCCTGCTTTGGAAGAAAATCTCGACTCTGGGATTCACCCAAGACTCCTCCCAGGCACATCCCAGTGTCTTTTTGCCTCTTCTGTAGAGACCTCAGATCCCAGGTAGCAGCCCCAGACTCCTCCAAGGAAGCTACCGGAGAAAATTTTCCTGCTTTGGAAGAAAATCTCGACTCTGGGATTCACCCAAGACTCCTCCCAGGCACATCCCAGAGTCTTTTTGCCACTTCTGTAGAGACCTCAGATCCCAGGTAGCAGCCCCAGACTCCTCCAAGGAAGCTGCCTGAGATGTTTTTCCTGATTTCATGTATGCACTTTATTCTGGGATTCACCCAAGACTCCTCCCAGGCACATCCCACACTATTATCAACTGTTGTATAGAGACCTCAGATCCCAGGTAGCAGCCCCAGACTCCTCCAAGGAAGCTGCCTGAGATGTTTTTCCTAATTTGACCGATACACTCTACTCTGGGATTCACCCAAGACTCCTCCCAGGCACATCCCAGAGTCTTTTTGCCTCTTCTGTAGAGACCTCAGATCCCAGGTAGCAGCCCCAGACTCCTCCAAGGAAGCTACCGGAGAAAATTTTCCTGCTTTGGAAGAAAATCTCGACTCTGGGATTCACCCAAGACTCCTCCCAGGCACATCCCAGTGTCTTTTGGCCTCTTCTGTAGAGACATCAGATCCCAGGTAGCAGCCCCAGACTCCTCCAAGGAAGCTGCCTGAGAGGTTTTTCCTGATTTCATGGCTGCACTTTATTCTGGGATTCACCCAAGACTCCTCCCGGGCACATCCCAGACTATTATCAACTCTTGTGTAGAGACCTCAGATCCCAGGTAGCAGCCCCAGACTCCTCCAAGGAAGCTGCCTGAGATGTTTTTGCTAATTTCATGCGTGCACAATATTCTGCGATTCACCCGAGACTGCTCCAGGCACAACCCAGAATCTTTTCCCCTCTCCTTTAGAGGCCTGAGATCCCAGGTAGCAGCCCCAGACTCCTCCAAGGAAGCTGCCTGAGATGTTTTTCCTAATTTGACCGAGACACTCTACTCTGGGATTCACCCAAGACTCCTCCCAGGCACATCCCAGAGTATATTCACCTCTTCTGTGGAGAAACCAGATCCCAGGTAGCAGCCCCAGAGTCCTCCAAGGAAGCTGCCTGAGATGTTTTTCCTAATTTGACCGAGACACTCTACTCTGGGATTCACCCAAGACTCCTCCCAGGCACATCCCAGAGTCTTTTTGCCTCTTCTGTAGAGACCTCAGATCCCAGGTAGCAGCCCCAGACTCCTCCAAGGAAGCTGCCTGAGATGTTTTTCCTAATTTGACCGATACACTCTACTCTGGGATTCACCCAAGACTCCTCCCAGGCACATCCCAGAGTCTTTTTGCCTCTTCTGTAGAGACCTCAGATCCCAGGTAGCAGCCCCAGACTCCTCCAAGGAAGCTACCGGAGAAAATTTTCCTGCTTTGGAAGAAAATCTCGACTCTGGGATTCACCCAAGACTCCTCCCAGGCACATCCCAGAGTATATTCACCTCTTCTGTAGAGACCTCAGATCCCAGGTAGCAGCCCCAGACTCCTCCAAGGAAGCTACCGGAGAAAATTTTCCTGCTTTGGAAGAAAATCTCGACTCTGGGATTCACCCAAGACTCCTCCCAGGCACATCCCAGTGTCTTTTGACCTCTTCTGTAGAGACCTCAGATCCCAGGTAGCAGCCCCAGACTCCTCCAAGGAAGCTACCGGAGAAAATTTTCCTGCTTTGGAAGAAAATCTCAACTCTGGGATTCACCCAAGACTCCTCCCAGGCACATCCCAGTGTCTTTTTGCCTCTTCTGTAGAGACCTCAGATCCCAGGTAGCAGCCCCAGACTCCTCCAAGGAAGCTACCGGAGAAAATTTTCCTGCTTTGGAAGAAAATCTCGACTCTGGGATTCACCCAAGACTCCTCCCAGGCACATCCCAGTGTCTTTTGGCCTCTTCTGTAGAGACCTCAGATCCCAGGTAGCAGCCCCAGACTCCTCCAAGGAAGCTACCGGAGAAAATTTTCCTGCTTTGGAAGAAAATCTCGACTCTGGGATTCACCCAAGACTCCTCCCAGGCACATCCCAGTGTCTTTTTGCCTCTTCTGTAGAGACCTCAGATCCCAGGTAGCAGCCCCAGACTCCTCCAAGGAAGCTGCCTGAGATGTTTTTCCTAATTTGACCGATACACTCTACTCTGGGATTCACCCAAGACTCCTCCCAGGCACATCCCACAGTCTTTTTGCCTCTTCTGTAGAGACCTCAGATCCCAGGTAGCAGCCCCAGACTCCTCCAAGGAAGCTACGGGAGAAAATTTTCCTGCTTTGGAAGAAAATCTCGACTCTGGGATTCACCCAAGACTCCTCCCAGGCACATCCCAGTGTCTTTTGGCCTCTTCTGTAGAGACCTCAGATCCCAGGTAGCAGCCCCAGACTCCTCCAAGGAAGCTACCGGAGAAAATTTTCCTGCTTTGGAAGAAAATCTCGACTCTGGGATTCACCCAAGACTCCTCCCAGGCACATCCCAGTGTCTTTTGGCCTCTTCTGTAGAGACCTCAGATCCCAGGTAGCAGCCCCAGACTCCTCCAAGGAAGCTGCCTGAGATGTTTTTCCTAATTTGACCGATACACTCTACTCTGGGATTCACCCAAGACTCCTCCCAGGCACATCCCAGAGTCTTTTTGCCTCTTCTGTAGAGACCTCAGATCCCAGGTAGCAGCCCCAGACTCCTCCAAGGAAGCTACCGGAGAAAATTTTCCTGCTTTGGAAGAAAATCTCGACTCTGGGATTCACCCAAGACTCCTCCCAGGCACATCCCAGTGTCTTTTTGCCTCTTCTGTAGAGACCTCAGATCCCAGGTAGCAGCCCCAGACTCCTCCAAGGAAGCTACCGGAGAAAATTTTCCTGCTTTGGAAGAAAATCTCGACTCTGGGGTTCACCCAAGACTCCTCCCAGGCACATCCCAGAGTCTTTTTGCCACTTCTGTAGAGACATCAGATCCCAGGTAGCGGCCCCAGACTCCTCCAAGGAAGCTGCCTGAGATGTTTTTCCTAATTTCATGGCTGCACTTTATTCTGGGATTCACCCAAGACTCCTCCCGGGCACATCCCAGACTATTATAAACTCTTCTGTAGAGACCTCAGATCCCAGGTAGCAGCCCCAGACTCCTCCAAGGAAGCTGCCTGAGATGTTTTTCCTGATTTCATGGCTGCACTTTATTCTGGGATTCACCCAAGACTCCTCCCAGGCACATCCCACACTATTATCAATGTTGTATAGAGACCTCAGATCCCAGGTAGCAGCCCCAGACTCCTCCAAGGAAGCTGCCTGAGATGTTTTTCCTGATTTCATGTATGCACTTTATTCTGGGATTCACCCAAGACTCCTCCCAGGCACATCCCACACTATTATCAACTGTTGTATAGAGACCTCAGATCCCAGGTAGCAGCCCCAGACTCCTCCAAGGAAGCTGCCTGAGATGTTTTTCCTAATTTGACCGATACACTCTACTCTGGGATTCACACAAGACTCCTCCCAGGCACATCCCAGAGTATATTCACCTCTTCTGTAGAGACCTCAGATCCCAGGTAGCAGCCCCAGACTCCTCCAAGGAAGCTACCGGAGAAAATTTTCCTGCTTTGGAAGAAAATCTCGACTCTGGGATTCACCCAAGACTCCTCCCAGGCACATCCCAGAGTCTTTTTGCCTCTTCTGTAGAGACCTCAGATCCCAGGTAGCAGCCCCAGACTCCTCCAAGGAAGCTGCCTGAGATGTTTTTCCTGATTTCATGGCTGCACTTTATTCTGGGATTCACCCAAGACTCCTCCCGGGCACATCCCAGACTATTATCAACTCTTGTGTAGAGACCTCAGATCCCAGGTAGCAGCCCCAGACTCCTCCAAGGAAGCTGCCTGAGATGTTTTTCCTAATTTGACTGATACACTCTACTCTGGGATTCACCCAAGACTCCTCCCAGGCACATCCCAGAGTATATTCACCTCTTCTGTGGAGAAACCAGATCCCAGGTAGCAGCCCCAGAGTCCTCCAAGGAAGCTACCGGAGAAAATTTTCCTAATTTGACCGAGACACTCTACTCTGGGATTCACCCAAGACTCCTCCCAGGCACATCCCAGAGTCTTTTTGCCTCTTCTGTAGAGACCTCAGATCCCAGGTAGCAGCCCCAGACTCCTCCAAGGAAGCTGCCTGAGATGTTTTTCCTAATTTGACCGATACACTCTACTCTGGGATTCACCCAAGACTCCTCCCAGGCACATCCCAGAGTCTTTTTGCCTCTTCTGTAGAGACCTCAGATCCCAGGTAGCAGCCCCAGACTCCTCCAAGGAAGCTACCGGAGAAAATTTTCCTGCTTTGGAAGAAAATCTCGACTCTGGGATTCACACAAGACTCCTCCCAGGCACATCCCAGAGTCTTTTTGCCTCTTCTGTAGAGACCTCAGATCCCAGGTAGCAGCCCCAGACTCCTCCAAGGAAGCTACCGGAGAAAATTTTCCTGCTTTGGAAGAAAATCTCGACTCTGGGATTCACCCAAGACTCCTCCCAGGCACATCCCAGTGTCTTTTGGCCTCTTCTGTAGAGACCTCAGATCCCAGGTAGCAGCCCCAGACTCCTCCAAGGAAGCTACCGGAGAAAATTTTCCTGCTTTGGAAGAAAATCTCAACTCTGGGATTCACCCAAGACTCCTCCCAGGCACATCCCAGTGTCTTTTTGCCTCTTCTGTAGAGACCTCAGATCCCAGGTAGCAGCCCCAGACTCCTCCAAGGAAGCTACCGGAGAAAATTTTCCTGCTTTGGAAGAAAATCTCGACTCTGGGATTCACCCAAGACTCCTCCCAGGCACATCCCAGTGTCTTTTTGCCTCTTCTGTAGAGACCTCAGATCCCAGGTAGCAGCCCCAGACTCCTCCAAGGAAGCTACCGGAGAAAATTTTCCTGCTTTGGAAGAAAATCTCGACTCTGGGATTCACCCAAGACTCCTCCCAGGCACATCCCAGTGTCTTTTGACCTCTTCTGTAGAGACCTCAGATCCCAGGTAGCAGCCCCAGACTCCTCCAAGGAAGCTACCGGAGAAAATTTTCCTGCTTTGGAAGAAAATCTCAACTCTGGGATTCACCCAAGACTCCTCCCAGGCACATCCCAGTGTCTTTTTGCCTCTTCTGTAGAGACCTCAGATCCCAGTTAGCAGCCCCAGACTCCTCCAAGGAAGCTACCGGAGAAAATTTTCCTGCTTTGGAAGAAAATCTCGACTCTGGGATTCACCCAAGACTCCTCCCAGGCACATCCCAGTGTCTTTTGGCCTCTTCTGTAGAGACCTCAGATCCCAGGTAGCAGCCCCAGACTCCTCCAAGGAAGCTACCGGAGAAAATTTTCCTGCTTTGGAAGAAAATCTCGACTCTGGGATTCACCCAAGACTCCTCCCAGGCACATCCCAGTGTCTTTTTGCCTCTTCTGTAGAGACCTCAGATCCCAGGTAGCAGCCCCAGACTCCTCCAAGGAAGCTGCCTGAGATGTTTTTCCTAATTTGACCGATACACTCTTCTCAGGGATTCACCCAAGACTCCTCCCAGGCACATCCCACAGTCTTTTTGCCTCTTCTGTAGAGACCTCAGATCCCAGGTAGCAGCCCCAGACTCCTCCAAGGAAGCTACGGGAGAAAATTTTCCTGCTTTGGAAGAAAATCTCGACTCTGGGATTCACCCAAGACTCCTCCCAGGCACATCCCAGTGTCTTTTGGCCTCTTCTGTAGAGACCTCAGATCCCAGGTAGCAGCCCCAGACTCCTCCAAGGAAGCTACCGGAGAAAATTTTCCTGCTTTGGAAGAAAATCTCGACTCTGGGATTCACCCAAGACTCCTCCCAGGCACATCCCAGTGTCTTTTGGCCTCTTCTGTAGAGACCTCAGATCCCAGGTAGCAGCCCCAGACTCCTCCAAGGAAGCTGCCTGAGATGTTTTTCCTAATTTGACCGATACACTCTACTCTGGGATTCACCCAAGACTCCTCCCAGGCACATCCCAGAGTCTTTTTGCCTCTTCTGTAGAGACCTCAGATCCCAGGTAGCAGCCCCAGACTCCTCCAAGGAAGCTACCGGAGAAAATTTTCCTGCTTTGGAAGAAAATCTCGACTCTGGGATTCACCCAAGACTCCTCCCAGGCACATCCCAGTGTCTTTTTGCCTCTTCTGTAGAGACCTCAGATCCCAGGTAGCAGCCCCAGACTCCTCCAAGGAAGCTACCGGAGAAAATTTTCCTGCTTTGGAAGAAAATCTCGACTCTGGGGTTCACCCAAGACTCCTCCCAGGCACATCCCAGAGTCTTTTTGCCTCTTCTGTAGAGACATCAGATCCCAGGTAGCGGCCCCAGACTCCTCCAAGGAAGCTGCCTGAGATGTTTTTCCTAATTTCATGGCTGCACTTTATTCTGGGATTCACCCAAGACTCCTCCCAGGCACATCCCAGACTATTATAAACTCTTCTGTAGAGACCTCAGATCCCAGGTAGCAGCCCCAGACTCCTCCAAGGAAGCTGCCTGAGATGTTTTTCCTGATTTCATGGCTGCACTTTATTCTGGGATTCACCCAAGACTCCTCCCAGGCACATCCCACACTATTATCAATGTTGTATAGAGACCTCAGATCCCAGGTAGCAGCCCCAGACTCCTCCAAGGAAGCTGCCTGAGATGTTTTTCCTGATTTCATGTCTGCACTTTATTCTGGGATTCACCCAAGACTCCTCCCAGGCACATCCCACACTATTATCAACTGTTGTATAGAGACCTCAGATCCCAGGTAGCAGCCCCAGACTCCTCCAAGGAAGCTGCCTGAGATGTTTTTCCTAATTTGACCGATACACTCTACTCTGGGATTCACACAAGACTCCTCCCAGGCACATCCCAGAGTATATTCACCTCTTCTGTAGAGACCTCAGATCCCAGGTAGCAGCCCCAGACTCCTCCAAGGAAGCTACCGGAGAAAATTTTCCTGCTTTGGAAGAAAATCTCGACTCTGGGATTCACCCAAGACTCCTCCCAGGCACATCCCAGAGTCTTTTTTGCCTCTTCTGTAGAGACCTCAGATCCCAGGTAGCAGCCCCAGACTCCTCCAAGGAAGCTGCCTGAGATGTTTTTCCTAATTTCATGGCTGCACTTTATTCTGGGATTCACCCAAGACTCCTCCCGGGCACATCCCAGACTATTATCAACTCTTGTGTAGAGACCTCAGATCCCAGGTAGCAGCCCCAGACTCCTCCAAGGAAGCTGCCTGAGATGTTTTTCCTAATTTGACTGATACACTCTACTCTGGGATTCACCCAAGACTCCTCCCAGGCACATCCCAGAGTATATTCACCTCTTCTGTGGAGAAACCAGATCCCAGGTAGCAGCCCCAGAGTCCTCCAAGGAAGCTACCGGAGAAAATTTTCCTAATTTGACCGAGACACTCTACTCTGGGATTCACCCAAGACTCCTCCCAGGCACATCCCAGAGTCTTTTTGCCTCTTCTGTAGAGACCTCAGATCCCAGGTAGCAGCCCCAGACTCCTCCAAGGAAGCTGCCTGAGATGTTTTTCCTAATTTGACCGATACACTCTACTCTGGGATTCACCCAAGACTCCTCCCAGGCACATCCCAGAGTCTTTTTGCCTCTTCTGTAGAGACCTCAGATCCCAGGTAGCAGCCCCAGACTCCTCCAAGGAAGCTACCGGAGAAAATTTTCCTGCTTTGGAAGAAAATCTCGACTCTGGGATTCACACAAGACTCCTCCCAGGCACATCCCAGAGTCTTTTTGCCTCTTCTGTAGAGACCTCAGATCCCAGGTAGCAGCCCCAGACTCCTCCAAGGAAGCTACTGGAGAAAATTTTCCTGCTTTGGAAGAAAATCTCGACTCTGGGATTCACCCAAGACTCCTCCCAGGCACATCCCAGTGTCTTTTGGCCTCTTCTGTAGAGACCTCAGATCCCAGGTAGCAGCCCCAGACTCCTCCAAGGAAGCTACCGGAGAAAATTTTCCTGCTTTGGAAGAAAATCTCAACTCTGGGATTCACCCAAGACTCCTCCCAGGCACATCCCAGTGTCTTTTTGCCTCTTCTGTAGAGACCTCAGATCCCAGGTAGCAGCCCCAGACTCCTCCAAGGAAGCTACCGGAGAAAATTTTCCTGCTTTGGAAGAAAATCTCGACTCTGGGATTCACCCAAGACTCCTCCCAGGCACATCCCAGTGTCTTTTTGCCTCTTCTGTAGAGACCTCAGATCCCAGGTAGCAGCCCCAGACTCCTCCAAGGAAGCTACCGGAGAAAATTTTCCTGCTTTGGAAGAAAATCTCGACTCTGGGATTCACCCAAGACTCCTCCCAGGCACATCCCAGTGTCTTTTTGCCTCTTCTGTAGAGACCTCAGATCCCAGGTAGCAGCCCCAGACTCCTCCAAGGAAGCTTCCTGAGATGTTTTTCCTAATTTGACCGATACACTCTACTCTGGGATTCACACAAGACTCCTCCCAGACACATCCCAGAGTCTTTTTGCCTCTTCTGTAGAGACCTCAGATCCCAGGTAGCAGCCCCAGACTCCTCCAAGGAAGCTACCGGAGAAAATTTTCCTGCTTTGGAAGAAAATCTCGACTCTGGGATTCACCCAAGACTCCTCCCAGGCACATCCCAGAGTATATTCACCTCTTCTGTGGAGAAACCAGATCCCAGGTAGCAGCCCCAGAGTCCTCCAAGGAAGCTGCCTGAGATGTTTTTCCTGATTTCATGGCTGCACTTTATTCTGGGATTCACCCAAGACTCCTCCCAGGCACATCCCACACTATTATCAACTCTTGTATAGAGACCTCAGATCCCAGGTAGCAGCCCCAGACTCCTCCAAGGAAGCTGCCTGAGATGTTTTTCCTAATTTGACCGATACACTCTACTCTGGGATTCACACAAGACTCCTCCCAGGCACATCCCAGAGTCTTTTTGCCTCTTCTGTAGAGACCTCAGATCCCAGGTAGCAGCCCCAGACTCCTCCAAGGAAGCTACCGGAGAAAATTTTCCTGCTTTGGAAGAAAATCTCGACTCTGGGATTCACCCAAGACTCCTCCCAGGCACATCCCAGTGTCTTTTGGCCTCTTCTGTAGAGACCTCAGATCCCAGGTAGCAGCCCCAGACTCCTCCAAGGAAGCTACCGGAGAAAATTTTCCTGCTTTGGAAGAAAATCTCGACTCTGGGATTCACCCAAGACTCCTCCCAGGCACATCCCAGTGTCTTTTTGCCTCTTCTGTAGAGACCTCAGATCCCAGGTAGCAGCCCCACACTCCTCCAAGGAAGCTGCCTGAGATGTTTTTCCTAATTTGACCGATACACTCTACTCTGGGATTCACACAAGACTCCTCCCAGGCACATCCCAGTGTTTTTTTGCCTCTTCTGTAGAGACCTCAGATCCCAGGTAGCAGCCCCAGACTCCTCCAAGGAAGCTACCGGAGAAAATTTTCCTGCTTTGGAAGAAAATCTCGACTCTGGGATTCACCCAAGACTCCTCCCAGGCACATCCCAGTGTCTTTTGGCCTCTTCTGTAGAGACATCAGATCCCAGGTAGCAGCCCCAGACTCCTCCAAGGAAGCTGCCTGAGATGTTTTTCCTAATTTCATGGCTGCACTTTATTCTGGGATTCACCCAAGACTCCTCCCGGGCACATCCCAGACTATTATCAACTCTTCTGTAGAGACCTCAGATCCCAGGTAGCAGCCCCAGACTCCTCCAAGGAAGCTGCCTGAGATGTTTTTCCTGATTTCATGTATGCACTTTATTCTGGGATTCACCCAAGACTCCTCCCAGGCACATCCCACACTATTATCAACTGTTGTATAGAGACCTCAGATCCCAGGTAGCAGCCCCAGACTCCTCCAAGGAAGCTGCCTGAGATGTTTTTCCTAATTTGACTGATACACTCTACTCTGGGATTCACCCAAGACTCCTCCCAGACACATCCCAGAGTCTTTTTGCCTCTTCTGTAGAGACCTCAGATCCCAGGTAGCAGCCCCAGACTCCTCCAAGGAAGCTACCGGAGAAAATTTTCCTGCTTTGGAAGAAAATCTCGACTCTGGGATTCACCCAAGACTCCTCCCAGGCACATCCCAGTGTCTTTTGGCCTCTTCTGTAGAGACCTCAGATCCCAGGTAGCAGCCCCAGACTCCTCCAAGGAAGCTACCGGAGAAAATTTTCCTGCTTTGGAAGAAAATCTCGACTCTGGGATTCACCCAAGACTCCTCCCAGGCACATCCCAGTGTCTTTTTGCCTCTTCTGTAGAGACCTCAGATCCCAGGTAGCAGCCCCACACTCCTCCAAGGAAGCTGCCTGAGATGTTTTTCCTAATTTGACTGAGACACTCTACTCTGGGATTCACACAAGACTCCTCCCAGGCACATCCCAGTGTTTTTTTGCCTCTTCTGTAGAGACCTCAGATCCCAGGTAGCAGCCCCAGACTCCTCCAAGGAAGCTACCGGAGAAAATTTTCCTGCTTTGGAAGAAAATCTCGACTCTGGGATTCACCCAAGACTCCTCCCAGGCACATCCCAGTGTCTTTTGGCCTCTTCTGTAGAGACATCAGATCCCAGGTAGCAGCCCCAGACTCCTCCAAGGAAGCTGCCTGAGAGGTTTTTCCTAATTTCATGGCTGCACTTTATTCTGGGATTCACCCAAGACTCCTCCCGGGCACATCCCAGACTATTATCAACTCTTGTGTAGAGACCTCAGATCCCAGGTAGCAGCCCCAGACTCCTCCAAGGAAGCTGCCTGAGATGTTTTTCCTAATTTCATGTGTGCACAATATTCTGCGATTCACCCGAGACTGCTCCAGGCACAACCCAGAATCTTTTCCCCTCTCCTTTAGAGGCCTGAGATCCCAGGTAGCAGCCCCAGACTCCTCCAAGGAAGCTGCCTGAGATGTTTTTCCTAATTTGACCGATACACTCTACTCTGGGATTCACCCAAGACTCCTCCCAGGCACATCCCAGAGTATATTCACCTCTTCTGTGGAGAAACCAGATCCCAGGTAGCAGCCCCAGAGTCCTCCAAGGAAGCTGCCTGAGATGTTTTTCCTGATTTCATGGCTGCACTTTATTCTGGGATTCACCCAAGACTCCTCCCAGGCACATCCCAGAGTCTTTTTGCCTCTTCTGTAGAGACCTCAGATCCCAGGTAGCAGCCCCAGACTCCTCCAAGGAAGCTACCGGAGAAAATTTTCCTGCTTTGGAAGAAAATCTCGACTCTGGGATTCACCCAAGACTCCTCCCAGGCACATCCCAGAGTCTTTTTGCCTCTTCTGTAGAGACCTCAGATCCCAGGTAGCAGCCCCAGACTCCTCCAAGGAAGCTACCGGAGAAAATTTTCCTGCTTTGGAAGAAAATCTCGACTCTGGGATTCACCCAAGACTCCTCCCAGGCACATCCCAGTGTCTTTTTGCCTCTTCTGTAGAGACCTCAGATCCCAGGTAGCAGCCCCAGACTCCTCCAAGGAAGCTACCGGAGAAAATTTTCCTGCTTTGGAAGAAAATCTCGACTCTGGGATTCACCCAAGACTCCTCCCAGGCACATCCCAGAGTCTTTTTGCCACTTCTGTAGAGACATCAGATCCCAGGTAGCGGCCCCAGACTCCTCCAAGGAAGCTGCCTGAGATGTTTTTCCTAATTTCATGGCTGCACTTTATTCTGGGATTCACCCAAGACTCCTCCCGGGCACATCCCAGACTATTATCAACTCTTCTGTAGAGACCTCAGATCCCAGGTAGCAGCCCCAGACTCCTCCAAGGAAGCTGCCTGAGATGTTTTTCCTGATTTCATGTATGCACTTTATTCTGGGATTCACCCAAGACTCCTACCAGGCACATCCCACACTATTATCAACTGTTGTATAGAGACCTCAGATCCCAGGTAGCAGCCCCAGACTCCTCTAAGGAAGCTGCCTGAGATGTTTTTCCTAATTTGACCGATACACTCTACTCTGGGATTCACCCAAGACTCCTCCCAGACACATCCCAGAGTCTTTTTGCCTCTTCTGTAGAGACCTCAGATCCCAGGTAGCAGCGCCAGACTCCTCCAGGGAAGCTACCGGAGAAAATTTTCCTGCTTTGGAAGAAAATCTCGACTCTGGGATTCACCCAAGACTCCTCCCAGGCACATCCCAGTGTCTTTTTGCCTCTTCTGTAGAGACCTCAGATCCCAGGTAGCAGCCCCAGACTCCTCCAAGGAAGCTACCGGAGAAAATTTTCCTGCTTTGGAAGAAAATCTCGACTCTGGGATTCACCCAAGACTCCTCCCAGGCACATCCCAGAGTCTTTTTGCCACTTCTGTAGAGACCTCAGATCCCAGGTAGCAGCCCCAGACTCCTCCAAGGAAGCTGCCTGAGATGTTTTTCCTGATTTCATGGCTGCACTTTATTCTGGGATTCACCCAAGACTCCTCCCAGGCACATCCCACACTATTATCAACTGTTGTATAGAGACCTCAGATCCCAGGTAGCAGCCCCAGACTCCTCCAAGGAAGCTGCCTGAGATGTTTTTCCTAATTTGACCGATACACTCTACTCTGGGATTCACACAAGACTCCTCCCAGGCACATCCCAGAGTATATTCACCTCTTCTGTAGAGAACTCAGATCCCAGGTAGCAGCCCCAGACTCCTCCAAGGAAGCTGCCTGAGAGGTTTTTCCTGATTTCATGGCTGCACTTTATTCTGGGATTCACCCAAGACTCCTCCCGGGCACATCCCAGACTATTATCAACTCTTGTGTAGAGACCTCAGATCCCAGGTAGCAGCCCCAGACTCCTCCAAGGAAGCTGCCTGAGATGTTTTTCCTAATTTCATGCGTGCACAATATTCTGCGATTCACCCGAGACTTCTCCAGGCACAACCCAGAATCTTTTCCCCTCTCCTTTAGAGGCCTGAGATCCCAGGTAGCAGCCCCAGACTCCTCCAAGGAAGCTGCCTGAGATGTTTTTCCTAATTTGACCGATACACTCTACTCTGGGATTCACCCAAGACTCCTCCCAGGCACATCCCAGAGTATATTCACCTCTTCTGTGGAGAAACCAGATCCCAGGTAGCAGCCCCAGAGTCCTCCAAGGAAGCTGCCTGAGATGTTTTTCCTGATTTCATGGCTGCACTTTATTCTGGGATTCACCCAAGACTCCTCCCAGGCACATCCCACACTATTATCAACTCTTGTATAGAGACCTCAGATCCCAGGTAGCAGCCCCAGACTCCTCCAAGGAAGCTACCGGAGAAAATTTTCCTGCTTTGGAAGAAAATCTCGACTCTGGGATTCACACAAGACTCCTCCCAGGCACATCCCAGTGTCTTTTTGCCTCTTCTGTAGAGACCTCAGATCCCAGGTAGCAGCCCCACACTCCTCCAAGGAAGCTGCCTGAGATGTTTTTCCTAATTTGACCGATACACTCTACTCTGGGATTCACCCAAGACTCCTCCCAGGCACATCCCAGAGTCTTTTTGCCTCTTCTGTAGAGACCTCAGATCCCAGGTAGCAGCCCCAGACTCCTCCAAGGAAGCTACCGGAGAAAATTTTCCTGCTTTGGAAGAAAATCTCGACTCTGGGATTCACCCAAGACTCCTCCCAGGCACATCCCAGTGTCTTTTTGCCTCTTCTGTAGAGACCTCAGATCCCAGGTAGCAGCCCCAGACTCCTCCAAGGAAGCTACCGGAGAAAATTTTCCTGCTTTGGAAGAAAATCTCGACTCTGGGATTCACCCAAGACTCCTCCCAGGCACATCCCAGAGTCTTTTTGCCACTTCTGTAGAGACATCAGATCCCAGGTAGCAGCCCCAGACTCCTCCAAGGAAGCTGCCTGAGATGTTTTTCCTAATTTCATGGCTGCACTTTATTCTGGGATTCACCCAAGACTCCTCCCGGGCACATCCCAGACTATTATAAACTCTTCTGTAGAGACCTCAGATCCCAGGTAGCAGCCCCAGACTCCTCCAAGGAAGCTGCCTGAGATGTTTTTCCTGATTTCATGTATGCACTTTATTCTGGGATTCACCCAAGACTCCTCCCAGGCACATCCCACACTATTATCAACTGTTGTATAGAGACCTCAGATCCCAGGTAGCAGCCCCAGACTCCTCCAAGGAAGCTGCCTGAGATGTTTTTCCTAATTTGACTGATACACTCTACTCTGGGATTCACCCAAGACTCCTCCCAGACACATCCCAGAGTCTTTTTGCCTCTTCTGTAGAGACCTCAGATCCCAGGTAGCAGCCCCAGACTCCTCCAGGGAAGCTACCGGAGAAAATTTTCCTGCTTTGGAAGAAAATCTCGACTCTGGGATTCACCCAAGACTCCTACCAGGCACATCCCAGTGTCTTTTGGCCTCTTCTGTAGAGACCTCAGATCCCAGGTAGCAGCCCCAGACTCCTCTAAGGAAGCTTCCTGAGATGTTTTTCCTAATTTGACCTATACACTCTACTCTGGGATTCACCCAAGACTCCTCCCAGGCACATCCCAGAGTCTTTTTGCCTCTTCTGTAGAGACCTCAGATCCCAGGTAGCAGCCCCAGACTCCTCCAAGGAAGCTACCGGAGAAAATTTTCCTGCTTTGGAAGAAAATCTCGACTCTGGGATTCACCCAAGACTCCTCCCAGGCACATCCCAGTGTCTTTTTGCCTCTTCTGTAGAGACCTCAGATCCCAGGTAGCAGCCCCAGACTCCTCCAAGGAAGCTACCGGAGAAAATTTTCCTGCTTTGGAAGAAAATCTCGACTCTGGGATTCACCCAAGACTCCTCCCAGGCACATCCCAGAGTCTTTTTGCCACTTCTGTAGAGACATCAGATCCCAGGTAGCAGCCCCAGACTCCTCCAAGGAAGCTGCCTGAGATGTTTTTCCTAATTTCATGGCTGCACTTTATTCTGGGATTCACCCAAGACTCCTCCCGGGCACATCCCAGACTATTATAAACTCTTCTGTAGAGACCTCAGATCCCAGGTAGCAGCCCCAGACTCCTCCAAGGAAGCTGCCTGAGATGTTTTTCCTAATTTGACCGATACACTCTACTCTGGGATTCACCCAAGACTCCTCCCAGGCACATCCCAGAGTCTTTTTGCCTCTTCTGTAGAGACCTCAGATCCCAGGTAGCAGCCCCAGACTCCTCCAAGGAAGCTACCGGAGAAAATTTTCCTGCTTTGGAAGAAAATCTCGACTCTGGGATTCACCCAAGACTCCTCCCAGGCACATCCCACACTATTACCAACTGTTGTATAGAGACCTCAGATCCCAGGTAGCAGCCCCAGACTCCTCCAAGGAAACTGCCTGAGATGTTTTTCCTAATTTCATGCGTGCACAATATTCTGCGATTCACCTGAGACTTCTCCAGGCACAATCCAGAATCTTTTCCCCTCTCCTTTGGAGGCCTGAGATCCCAAGTAGCAGCCCCAGACTCCTCCAAGGAAGCTGCCTCAGATGTTTTTCCTAATTTGACCGATACACTCTACTCGGGGATTCACCCAAGACTCCTCCCAGGCACATCCCAGAGTATTTTTACCTCTTCTGTAGAGACCTCAGATCCCAGGTAGCAGCCCCAGACTCCTCCAAGGAAGCTGCCTGAGACGTTTTTCCTAATTTCATGGCTGCACTTTATTCTGGGATTCACCCAAGACTCCTCCCGGGCACATCCCAGACTATTATCAACTCTTGTGTAGAGACCTCAGATCCCAGGTAGCAGCCCCAGACTCCTCCAAGGAAGCTGCCTGAGACGTTTTTCCTAATTTCATGGCTGCACTTTATTCTGGGATTCACCCAAGACTCCTCCCAGGCACATCCCAGACTATTATCAACTCTTGTGTAGAGACCTCAGATCCCAGGTAGCAGCCCCAGACTCCTCCAAGGAAGCTGCCTGAGATGTTTTTCCTAATTTGACCGATACACTCTACTCTGGGATTCACCCAAGTCTTCTCCCAGGCACATCCCAGTGTCTTTTTGCCTCTCCTTTAGAGGCCTGGGATCCCAGGTAGCAGCCCCAGACTCCTCCAAGGAAACCACCCGAGATGATTTTCCTGCTTTGGAAGAATATCTCTACTCTGCGATTCACCCAAGACTCCTCACAGGCACATCCCAGAATATTTTCACCTGTATTTTAGGGAGGATACAAGACTCCTTTGATCTTGGTCTTTTTCTGGTGTCTATTCTTGCTTCTGTCCCCGGCTGGGCAGAGCATGTTTTCACCAGCCTCTCTCTATCTCACACTCCCTGAGGCTTCTTAATCCTTCTGCTTCCTCCTGTAGCTCTGACACAAGCTGAGCAGATAATCCACTTGGTGTGGGATGCCGGACTAGTCCAGGCTTGTTGGTGCCAAATACAGGGCCATTATGACCTAACAGAAGGGGCCCTGGGGGAGTCCAGCTTGGGGGACAGCAGGGATTGAGCAACTTGCTTATCTTGCACCGATAAGCACCGGACCTGAACAGGGGCAGGAGATGAGCAATTTGTTCATCTTAACAAGCTGCAGGGCCTGACGGGTCTACTCCTCAATCAACTAAGTGACGCCTGGGGTGAGAGGGAGCCTTCACAGTTTGAGGTTGCTTTGGTAAAACTAAACAGACCACCGCTCCTCTGTACTGAACGCCTTTGTTCTCCGCCACTTCCCCCCCCCCCAGCCCCGATCAACTGCACAACACGCCTTGTTAAGGGCCAATCGGCACACAATACCTGACTTAGTCCCACCTCGCCAAAAGTATAAATCTGGCATTTAGAATCCTCTTTTCTGAGGACGAGAACTCCAACTATCCGGACAGGTCGACGGGCCTGGACCTCTCCCCTCCCCAAGCAGGGACGCCTCTTTGGTAAGACTTGCGCCTCCGATTATGTCGGATGTTACCTCGGGAAAACTATCATTAACAAAAGCGCTGAACTATTAACTTGAGCTCAAAATTGTTGCAGTAAGTGCATTTATCAACGGCAATTCCGAACTTTTATATCTGTCGCCTCAATAAATTACCTATTTTTTCTATTCAACTTTGCAAAACTGTTTCGGTGAAAGTCCTTAGTGGGGCTCTGACAGGCAAACGTTGACTCTGATATGTGGCTACACACATAATCCTTTAGACATAAACCGTTGACCAAGTCTGGGACTAAGACTGGACCTAGCCGCACCTAGGCTCCTCTCTGAGAAGGAGTTCAGAAAGCAAGGGGGTCCTTTCTGAACCTCGTGACTCAACGGGAGGGCCTCCCTCAGCCACACATCAGACTTGTACCCTTTCACGCGACACTTGGTCACACCTCATACAGCTCTTCTCACTATTGCCATCCATTCCAGGGACAGGGCTGGCATGCCCTGCAGCCTGAGGCCCATGGGGCTGCATGTTCTCCTGGGACCTCTGTCGGGGTTGCCACATCCACTCTGGTGAGGGCAGAGGGCATGGCTTTCTGCTGGGTGGATACCACAGCCCAGCCCCTTCCGAGAAGGCCACGGCCACCAACACCGCAACCCGGCCCCTTCTGACAGGGTCACAACCACTAACACTGAGCCCAGCTCCTTCCAAGAGTGCCATGGCCATCAACGTCGCAGCCCAGCCCCTTCCGAGACGACCACGGCCACCGACGCCGTAGCCCAGCTCCCTCTGACAGGGCCACAACCACCAACACCGAGCCCTGCTCCTTCTGAGAGGGCTGTGGCCACCAACACCACAGCCCAGCTCCTTCCGAAAGGGCCGTGGCCACCAACTGAACTCACCTCAGGAGCTGGTAGGGCCACGACGCCCTTCCACACCAACCGCCGCCCCAGGCTCTGGTTGCCCGCTCTGCCCGCGGCGCTCCCCAGGCTGCTCTTTACAGGCGTGGGGGTGGCCGCGGCCCTGTGCGCCGAGACCTGCCGCTCCGCTGCGGGCCGGGCCGGCTCCGGGCAGCTCCCCTCGGGACGGGCCGCTCGTTTCCGTGACAGCGCGTTCAAACCTCCCGCCGTTGCCCTGGCAACGCCCAGGCCTCGGCGGCGGCTCTCGCGAGAGCTGCCGGCTCCCGGCGGGTGTCTCCGCTGCCCCGGCGTTTCCCGGCCTCAGCAGACCCCCCGTGTGCGCCGAGACCTGCGGCTGCGCTGCCAGCCGGCTCCGGGCAGCTCGCCTCGGGACGGACTGCTAGTCCGTTGGGGTCGGGTCCGTTGGGATCGGGTCAGCTCGGGCCGGCTCGGGTCCGTGAGGCTCGGGTGCGTTGGGATCGGGTCCTCGCTGTCCTGGCAGGGTGCGCATCGGGAGAGCCCCAGGGCTGGGCTGGGGCCGGCTCTGTCCTGGCTGCGACCCCCGCTTTGGCGGGGCAGCCTGGCGGGGGGGCACGGCAGGACCCCCTTTGGCTGCCCCGGGGCAGTGCTGCCCTCACAGCGGGTGGCAGTGGCGTCACGCACCGAGCCCTGGGGAGCTGCCCCGGAGCGGGGGGGGTCGCACCCCCCAGGCGCTGGGGGACGGCATCGCGTCCCCCACGGCCACCCCTTCCCCAGGCAGAAGAAACCCAGCGCCCTCCCGCTGTCCTCCGCGGCCGGGGGCCAGACCCAAAGGGCTCCCCGGCTGGCGGGGGCCGGGGGCGAGACCGCGACCGGGGCGGGGGGGGGAGGGGTCCCTCGTATCCCCTGGGGTGGGACACGCGGGCATGGGGGCTTCCTCTGCTGAACCTCTCCGCTCTATTGCGGATTGCCACCGGGGCCACAAAAGCACCACGAGCAAGCGTGCCCGGGATTCAAAGAGCAGATGTGCACATAGCGATACCTGTATCTCGAGCTCAAGCTCCTACAAATAATTAGCAACGATCAACACCACCAAATAGCACCAAGTCTATAGATGGTACCACCAGTTCATACAAACTGCTCGCTAATAAAGTGCCGTACGGTTACCGAAATGGATTTGCTCACTTTTTCTTCTCTTCCAGTTTGCGCGCGGGTACCGGAGCGCAGGCAGCAGAAGCGCGTGCTAGTTAAAACCTCTTTCTACTGCTGGCAATAAAGGTGCCTCTCGGTAGGGAGCACAAGAAGGACTGCTCAGGAAGGATGGCTTCAAACGAAAAGAGGGGAGATGGAGATGAGATGTGAGGCAGAAATCCTTCCCTGTGAGGGTGCTGAGGCCCTGGCCCAGGTTGCCCAGAGAAGCTGTGGCTGCCCCTGGCTCCCTGGCAGTGGTCAAGGCCAGGCTGGATGGGGCTTTGGGCAGCCTGGGCTAGTGGAGGGTGTCCCTGCCCGTGGCAGGGGTGGGACCGGATAGGCTTTGAGGTCCCTTCCCACCCAAACCATTCTAGGATTCTATGACTCTCTGACTCCATATTACAACTCTCAGTTCTCTTTCAGTTTTCCACACCCCCGCAGACTGCTGCCTTAAAACCCCAAACAGCATTCCAGCCACCACGCCAGAGAGGTCACAGCGGTGCCAGTGGTAAAGCCGGGGAGAACTGCGAGGTGGAAGAATGTCTTCGGGTGGATAAATACCTCTGGGCCAAAAAATGGGATCTGACCGTCAGCCCGCAGCCAGCCTGACCCCCACTTCCATCACCCTTCCCGGGACAGAGCCTGCTGCATCAGTCCTGTGGAGATGATTGCTCATCCCCACAGCAGCAGGACACCCATCCAGGGTCCCAGTAGTGTCCGCAGAGAAGAGCCGCCAGCCATTCTGAGGGAGAGCCACGGGGCTGTGCAGTGTCTTTTTGCCTCTTTTATACAGACATCAGATCCCAGGTAGCAGCCCCAGACTCCTCCAAGGAAGCTTCCGGAGACAATTTTCCTGCTTTGGAAGAAAATCTCGACTCTGGGATTCACCCAAGACTCCTCCCAGCCACATCCCAGAGTATTTTCACCTCTTCTGTGGAGAAATCAGATCCCAGGTAGCACGCCAGACTCCTCCAAGGAAGCTGACCGAGATGTTT
>NC_072868.1:0-110315 GCF_028858705.1 Grus americana
TCTAATGACGGTTCCCATCAAGATATGGAATTTATGTTCCTGTCAATCTATGACCAGCTTGGCCACAGAAACTATGGCTGCAGCCAGCAGGCTTGCCTGTCTGTGTAGCTCCGGCCAGAGAGACCATTCGCCTGCTAGAATGTTTTCTGTCCAGCCCAGAACTACTGACAGAACTACGGAGCTTGCTGTTAAAATTAACTCCAGGCCAAAAGCTGGGGATGGCTAGTTGGTTCTCTCCTATCTAGGCAAGCTTAGCCAACATGTCGTGGTTAGAATTTGGCGTGGAAAGGAAAGGGCAACCGTTGACCAAACTAATGTACTAAACTTAGTCGAATTTTATAACGACGGCTGGAGAGCAGCTACGCTGATGGTGCTTAGAGGATGCTTTCAGACATGTAGATTGCTGAGTACAGCTTTTCCAGTGTATTAAAAAGAACGGAATTCGTCCCGCCGCCTGATCGGTTAAAGGCTTCGTTGCGCGTTCAGAATGTACTTGTGCCGCAGTCCAAAAACGCATGAGGGCAAATTTGTGTGGATTTCTCCAAGGTGATCTGGAGGGGCCGCCCTAGGAAGAGAGTGTGTTGTTTTGGCCTGTGGAGCAGGAGGAGAAGAAGGGACTTAGCACTGTCCCGTTCCTGGGTCTGGTCGCTCTCCGCAACGTGTTGCTTCTGGCCCTTCTAAGCTTTCTGTGGCACCAGCTCTCACAATCTCCTCTCTGTGTACCCAGCAGGCTACTGCAGAAGGGGAGCAGCTCTCCTGGCTCTCGGAGAAGAGACTCCTGTCGCAGCGGCTGGAACGTCTGCAGCGAGCAGTTGCAAAGCTGCAACTCGAGAAGACGGAGCTGAAGCAACTCAACGCTGAGCTCAGGAGGACTCTTGAGCAGGTGAAGCAGGCTTTCGCTGCCTCTGCAAAGCCTCACGGTCCTCTGGAACACAACACATTTCCACAGGCAGCACTTTGGCGTCCTCTGCTTGTTGCCTTCCCTCTCCCACTTTCCCCTGCGGACACTGGCTTTGTATTTTTTCTCTCTCTTCTGGCACCCTATTGCCTTCAGAAACGCACATTCCCTCCGGTACCACCCTTCTTGCCCCAGTGTCCCCCTACAGACACATTTGACACTCTTGTGGCCAGAGCTGTTTCCTCTTGCTTTCTCTCTTCTCTTCCATAGTCTACGTCGAGTAGTCCTTTTTGCCCCCAACCTCCTCTGGTGCCATTAACAGTCTCGGAGCAGAAATCTCCTTGCCATGGTGTCCAGAGGTGCTGTTACTCCTTGTTTGGTGGCAGCACGTTTCCGTGACCCTTTCTCCCATCCAACGCGCAGGTGGAATGGGAGCGAGGAGCTGAAGAAGAGAGTATGTAGAAGGTCGGTCGCTGCCAGATGCGTGCGGCTTTTCCTCTCTCTGACCAGCACAAGGTGCCTGCTTCTCGACAGGTGAGAACAGCATCGTACTCGGTGGGAGAGGGTCTGGCCATACAGAGGAACAATGGCAAATCCCAGCGGCAGCAGCCCCCCAGGACACACCTAGTAGAGGTCGAATAGAGACCATGGCCCTGGCCAAACCGGAGACCAAAAGAGATCCTTGCGTTTTCTTCTTCACAGGAGGAGTCTCACACGTGCTGCAGTTGTCGATTAGCTGAGTTGCAGAAGCAGGTGAGGAGTGGGAAAGCTCTCATCAGTAGCTGCTGTGGCCGTACTGCTGGGCACGACTTCGCACCGTGCTACAGCCCGAGTTTGGTTTGGCTGTCAGGAAGCGAGTGCACCGGGCAGTGGAAATTGTCCCAGTGAAACTGGAATTGTTGATGATCTGAGCTGAGTTCAGGGCGCCTCTGGGACTCTGGGAACCTGTTGCTTCCCCTTCCACAAGGACAGCGTGTTTGTCAGGGCTGGAGTTAGCGGGTGCGTCTTCCCTGGCAGCCGGTACCGTGGGGCTACGGATGGTCCTAACAGCGTGGGCTTGTCTGAGCTCGGCCTTTTGCCTCTTTCAGGTGTCCCTTCTGCAGACGCAGCTGGCACAGGAACGAAAATACAAGCAGGACTATCCTGAGTGCTGTGCAAAGACCAGCCAGGAGCTGTCAGACCTTCACCACGAGCTGTCTCTTCTCCTTACACGTCCTAGCAGTGGTCAGGGAGCCAAAGCTGCTGTTTTGGAAGCAGAGACTGGAAGCTGGGTCAGCCTCTGAACCTTCTTTTCCTGTAGAGGAACAGCTGCTGCATCACAGGGTTCCTGTCCTGTGCCCTTCCCAGGAACGAATTCTGTTTTGCTGCGGGAAATGGGGGTGCATTTGTTCTGTTTGCATCTGGAGCATCTCCTAGTGACAGTGGTTTTAAATGCGTTTGGTTTTTTTAATAAAGGCAATTTTGCAGGAGTGCCCTTTTTCCGTAGGTGAAAGCGAGTGCTAGGTAAATCTGTGGCTTGGGAAAAGATGCTCCTAGTTTTTGACTTGCACAAGTAAGCTATGACGACCTGCGGTCTGATTTCACCTCTTGAGTTCATCGCTGTTCCCTGCGAGGAAAGAGGGAAAAGGAGGTGTTCTCAAAATGAAGGGGTGGCGAGTACCCGCCAGGGATGGCAAGTGGGCAAGAGAGTGGGGTTTTTTTTCCCTCCGTCCACGCTTCAGCACAAAAAGCGCTGGTGCTCTCCCAAGATGCTTTGCTTTCCGCTTTGTTGCTGCGACAGCCAGCCTGAGGGCCGGCTCCGTCGTTCTCAAAGGGCATTAGTAACAACCTCCAGACCTTCCAAAGGCGGAGGCAACGGAAGGGAGGGGGAGGATGCAAAACCGAGTGCAAACTGCTCCCTACCAGCAGCTTCGCCTCGGTATCAAGCCCTTTGCAGCTGAGCGATCTCGGCACAGCCAGCGTCTCCTGGGTACCCTTCAAAGGCCCGTGCGCCGTCAGCACGGAGACTCAGTAGAAGGCGAGGCGGCAGCGAGGACCTTACCCTAGAGGAGCCCGGGAGCCGCAGCCCCTCCCCGCCAGCCCCGTCGGCCGGCTTCGCGCCGCGGAGCACGGGCGGCCCCGGAAGGCGGATGTGGTTCCGGGTGGCGCGGCGCCATGGATTCGCTGTGGCGGCTGAAGCGGTTCGATGCCTTCCCCAAGACCCTGGAAGATTTTCGGGTCAAAACGTGCGGGGGCGCGCTGGGTGAGCGGGCGGGTGAGGGCGGTCGGGGGCCGGCGGCAGGGCGCGGGCCTCGCCGTGGTGCGGCGGCCGGGGCGACCTTGCGGGCCGGCGCTCGGTAGCAACTCGGGGCAGTGGCGGGCGGTGTGAGGCGGGGTTGAGGCGAGGCGGGCGGGCGCGACCGGCGGGACTGATGGCGGTTCTCGTCTCCCCGGCAGTGACGGTTGTCAGCGGGCTCATCGTGGTGCTGCTTTTCTTCTCGGAGCTGCAGTACTACCTCACCAAAGAGGTGAGTAGCGGCGGCGGGGGGGGCCCAGTGGTGCGGGGGGCCAGGCCCCCCCCCGGTGCTGCCTCCTGCTCGCGGTGCCCCGGCGGAGAGGCTGCCCTGCGGCCCGTGGCGGCCTGCTGTGCCCCCGCGCTCCCGCTGAGCCGCCGCCTCCTCCGGGCTGCCCGTGCAGCAGCTTCACCCGCCGCAGACAGGTTTGGGTTTTTTTTCTTTCCCCCTCCTGGTCGCCTTGGCGATGGGAGCGGGTCGCCCTTCCCCGAGAGCCGCTTGGTGCCAGGGCTGGCTGGTGGCCTCCGGCACCCTGTGGCAGGAGAGCGTCTCAAAATCTCTTCTCGCTATCTCGGCTCTCAACAAGCACAAAATACAAAGCAAAGCAAAGCAAAGCACCGCGGGACCCCCTGTCCCCACTCCAAACTCTGAGATTCCCAAAGGATTACTTTTTAGAAATGGCAAACGCTTACCTATTGTGGAAGGTGCGGGAGGCAGCAGCTCAGGTGCCTGACAAACCCCAGGTCTTGAAAATGAGCTCCTGAGCCAGAGCAGTCGAGGGAAAGAGGCCTTTTGATTTGCTTCCAAGTGAAAGACGACTGTGTTTTTTCTTTGTTTCTAGGTTCACCCGGAATTGTACGTTGACAAATCGAGGGGAGATAAACTGAAGATCAACCTGGACGTTATTTTCCCACATATGCCTTGTGCTTGTGAGTCAGATTTCTGAATGTTGGGGATAGTTTTCCTACTTGCCAAGGGCCCGAGAGGCTCAGTGTAGCATGGTGCTTCCAAGTGCTGCTTGGGCCATGGACAGAGAGGAATTGATGATCCCTTGTGGTTATGCAGAGATTCCAGCCAGGCCTGCTGGGCATTCAAGCAGCGCTTCCAAGTCAGGCAGCATTACTTTTCGAGTTTATAAATGAGGCAAAGGTATAAACCCACTTCCGTTTCTTACGTTGTGTTGTACTTTGTCAGGGAGCACACTAATACTGAAAAAGCTGGCCCGGAGTTCACTTGGGACTCAAGAGTTGACTGTGGTGGTGGTGTTGCTGAAAAACTTTAGAGCCTCCTTTGGAAGTTACTTGATGAAGCACAGCTTTTCCATGATTTTAGTACTGAAATTCTGGCTGTAATGCCAATGCCATGTGATAACCTTTTTCCAAAATTTTTTAAATCAGAAGGAGCGTTAATAATCTGATTACCTTTTAACTAAACTCAGAACAAAGCAGCAGTATGAAGTGACGGAAGATGTTGCAAGTCTTCCTGGGTATTACTGCTGTGCCTGTTATCTGACTGCGCACTAATCTTCCCTGCCTCTTGTTCTGTTGTCGTAATTCTTTTGGGTAATGCATTGGGCTCTAAATGTAGTGAGTCTGTCTTCCTTCTGACCACCCAAGATACTATTGGTCTTTGCCTTGCTCACATTTAAAAGTGTGTGGGAAGGCCAGAGCGATGGGAATCCTCGGCTGTTTTGTGCAGAGAAGCTGTCAGTCTTCTAAGGGAGCGTGTAGCCAGGAAGTGCATCATGGAGTTTTGATACCAGAGTGGGCCCACAGACCTTC
Source organism: Grus americana (assembly GCF_028858705.1). Classification (NCBI taxonomy): domain Eukaryota; kingdom Metazoa; phylum Chordata; class Aves; order Gruiformes; family Gruidae; genus Grus; species Grus americana. The sequence goes on from NC_072868.1 coordinate 4,953, forward strand.
TCAATCTTCTTTGTGAAAAGGGATCAGAAGGAAATGTGCTGATGTTGAAGGGGGAAGGGTGAGGGAGTAGAGGTAGGAGGCAGCTTTCAACCAATTAACTCCTGAAAACGGTTGTGGTCTTTAAGGGGTTTTGTTTTGGTTTTTTGCCCAAAGCACATTATTTCTCAGGGTAACGCTTTCTGTGGCAGTTGGAAACAGTCCTTCTTGTCCACCAAACCAAAGCCCATGTTTGGCAGGGTCATTTAGGGTGCTGCAATGTGTGTTTTATTCCCTATAAGTCCCCATCCATACGCACTCTTCCAGGTTGGCACGTTCTTATCCCCCTCGCTGAAAGATTCTGTATCTTCACTGGTTGAACGCTCTTCCTCAGCCTGCCGCAGGCCGTAACAAATGTGTGTTTATTGACCTTTTTCCTTGCTCGCTGGTTTCAGATTTGAGCATTGATGCCATGGATGTAGCAGGAGAGCAGCAGCTGGATGTAGAGCACAATCTGTTTAAACAACGTTTGGATAAAGCTGGCAATCGTGTGACTCCAGAGGCTGAGCGACATGGTAAGATGCTATTCTACCTTGGCTACGTAAACCTCTCCTCTGTGTTTTTTACATGTTATGACTCATCGTTGTACTTTGATACAAACAAGAAACGATTCTGGCAAAGTGTTGCGTCTAACCGTGATACTGTCTTGACTGTTCCTTTCCAAAACATGAGCTCCTTCTTACCTTTTCTGGGAGGTAGTGTAGTTCTACGTAGCAGCGTGAACTAAATTTGTTGATTTGTATCACTCAGATTTAACTTCTCTGTTCTTGAAGTTGAAAGGCTAACCTAAGCCAAGAGCTGAACAATTGGCAGGTATGAGAGTTTCTCCCGTTTGTCGTGGGAATGTGGTGGAAGTGTTCTTACTGTTGTGTCACTTAGCAGCCTCTCTGAATAACTCTTGTATTCAGAGGTTGTGACATTTCAAATCTAGTGTCTGGGGACAAAAGCATCTGTTCCGTATCTAGTTCTCAGTTAACACATGTAGGCCTCCTGCCTTGCTTGTATTGCCAGTCTCCATCAGGATTGCTCCATCTGAACTGGTTGCTCCAACTCCTTATCTAATCAGTGGAGAGGAAGAGAAACTTGTAGGACGCAAACTATCTCGCCTAGAAGAGGTGTTTTAAAATAGATGGGATGTGTTGCATGCAACAAGCAATTTCTTCTGCTGTCTGGAAGAAGCACGCGGCTAGTTCGGTTTCCATCACCCATGTTGCAAGTTAGATCAGAAGTATCCACCCATCTTCATTAAACTCTACGATTATCAGTTCCTATTAGTAACACTGACATTCAGTCAGTTCTTTAAACGGCAGCTATAGCAGTATTGACCTTAAATGTAGGAAAGCATACCCAAATTTTGTGGAGTAGTATCTGGAGGCTTTTCCTAATCGTAGTTTCATTAAAATAGCTTAATGATTTCTTGGTAGGTTGCATTCTGTGCTTGGATGTCATCTTATTCGTTTCCATTGAATGACAATAAGTGATTGAATTCTTTATTGGTGGTTCTTATCGTTTCCTTCCTTTTAATGTGGACATGTTTCACACTGCATATGTGCATGCAAGCTGAGGACCATGTTAACAGGAGGAAACCCCACATGTAGAGCTTTATGTACTGCAAATTCTTTGTAGTCTCTCAGCTGTGTGCATTACCTCTGGGTGCTGTCTCTGAGACAGCTCATCAGGCAGCTACTGATGATGTTTAAAAAACTGTTCCTGGTTGCTGTATCTTGAAAGACTGCTTGTATTGTACAGGCGTTCTTACTGAAATGGTGGGAATCATGGCTTTGACAAAGCATAGCAATTATTCAGCTGTGTTCTTCCCAATGCTATCTTTCAGTGTGGTGACAAGATTAAAAGCCGTACCAGTTTTTATGATGAATTCTTGAGTGCACATCCAACTACTTTGAACGTTGTATGCTTTAGAACGCAAGTCTTGCACAGTTGTTTAATAATGGGTATATTTTCCTGAAAGTTTTTATTTGCTTGATCATAACTACCATAAAGTATTTGATGAAAGAAATAAGATTAAGGATTGATTTTCATGCATATTTTGTACTTTCTAACTAAAATCTCTTCTTTTTGTGGCTAATACGAAATACAGATGTCTTTTATACTCACTTCTGTGCACCTGTTACACCTCCCAATCTCAACAAACAAGGCCCTGATAACGTTTTATCCCGTCAGCAGTGCCTGACTGCAGGATGCGCAGCTTCCGACACACAGTCGTTGCAGTTACTGGGTGTCGAACAAAACAAGAGTACAAGATAGCATTTCTAGACATGCCTCATCACTTTGCCTCCTCTTTTGTCTTAGAGCTGGGGAAGGAAGAAGAAAAAGTGTTTGATCCAGATTCTTTGGATGCCGATCGCTGTGAGAGCTGTTACGGGGCAGAGTCAGAGGACATTCGGTAACCTTTACATCTTTTCATATCTTCTTAGCATTTGAATTCAGACTGTTCTGTTGCGTGCATGGTTTTTTTCCGAAATGTCTATGAAGGTCTGTGCAATGAAATCCTCCTGGGCACGTGTTCCGAGAACAGTGAGAACTGTTGTGGTTTTGGTATGCTTTTGGAAGCGGCACTCCAGATTGTTAAGAGCGTGCAGAGTTAAATTGTCTAGTTTGTCTGCACGCCTGTTTAAGGGCAGTGCAAACTGCACTACCTTTGCAGTAGCACAAAGACTGTATCTCAGCAAACTGCATCTTTTCTGGGGTTATTTGGTGTCCAGAGGGGAGCTGCGTAAATTATTTCACCATTGCATGAGCTGTCTTGGAATAAAACCTAGTTATGGCTTTGCATCCTTTGCACTGCTGCTGCAAGCTTCGCATCCTTATGGGAGCAAAGACCAGATGTTTATCGCTCACACAAACAGTGGGTGTCATTTGGTGTTTCTCATTCCTCCTACCTGCAAATTCCTGTAGGAATGGATCCGTGATAGGCTGCAGGTTCTGGACTATCTTTCGCTGTTACTGTCTCTGTAGCGACTTGGTTTGTCCCATCTGCCAAGTTGTGTGCTTCCCTGTAGATGTTTCCATCTTGTGGGATTCATGACTGCAGCCTTCAGCTTTCTCTTTGGTCCAGCAAAACACGCAGCCAAGACAGAAGACTGTTCTTTCCCGTGACCAAGGTGTTACCCAGAGGTAGAAAAGCAACGAAGCAAGTTTACTGTTAACCCTCCCTCCAATGCTGACAGTCTTGCCCTAAAAGCAGAGGAAAGGAGGAATAGAAACAGGCAGATGCTTTGTTCACAGGGAGAAGTTCCAAACTGCTCAGAACTGTGGGACGCTGGTGTCATTTTTGTAGCAAGTTTCTTTGCTACAAATTTCTTTGTCTGAAAGGACAGGCAAAGCCCTCTTCAGACTCCAGCACTGCATGAAACCAGCTTGCATCCTCATGCTGAAATCTCAACAAGTACATCCAAAAGCTCGAGCTCCTTCAGGAGTGTTAGGTCAGCTCCCGAGGTCTGGTCCCTGATGTTTGCTGTATCACTTTGTTGGAGAAAAATCCGCCACGAATTCAAGTCCTGAGCTGGAGTGTCTCTTTATAGCGATAAAGGTGGTAAGATGATGGTGCTTGTGCTTTTGCAGGTGTTGTAATACTTGTGACGATGTCAGAGAAGCATACAGGCGGCGAGGCTGGGCCTTCAAGAACCCGGATAGCATAGAGCAGTGCAAGAGGGAAGGGTTTAGCCAGAAAATGCAAGAGCAGAAGAACGAGGGCTGCCAAGTGTATGGTTTCCTAGAGGTCAACAAGGTGAGAGATGGGTTTTGCTGTGAACCTGCTGCATGGTGGTGCTGACTGTGAAAAGGCAGAATTGGGGCGTTCCTCTCCTTTTCCAGCCTTAGGTGTTCACAGGACTGTAATATAACAACCCCTGGGCTCAGCAAGGTACTTGTGCCCGTAAAGGAGTTCAGTAGGAGAGTCAGGAAAAGCAGTGGGAAGGGGCTAATGCTTTGTTTCATTGTGTGGGCTGGTAGGCAGCCTGCCGGCTGGAGAAGCTTAGCTTTTCCTACTGTCTAGTGAGTCTTTTTGCCGAGGTTTCTGGAGGAGGAGAGGCAGCTGCTTTGAGGTTAGATTGTCCCACCTGCCCTTCTGGTCTTAAAACAGAGACCACTAGTGGATGCTGGAGGTACCAGTAGCCAACACTTGCCAGCAGAGGTGCCGGAGAGAGTGAAATGTTATCCTCTTTAGAAAAACAGCGGAAGCAAGACTGTTGGAGTTGGTTGACAAAGCTGAAAATGCTCAGAGAGGTGGTTGTTGCAACTGGTGTAGGAAAACGTAGTACAAGATGTACCAGATAACTATGTGACTACCCTGTCATTTGGTGTGTTAACAAACCCAGAACACTTGGATGTGCAGGTTACGTATCCAAGTACATTCTAGAAGTCAGGCCCAGGCTAATTTTTTTAAATTTTTTTAAATTTTTGATTCAAACTCTGGGGGTTTTTTGCATCTTGGTGTACTCTTCTTGGAGACCACATTCTCTATTTCTGGAAAGTAAACCTTTTACTCATGAAGCCAGACATTGTGATTTGAGCATCATCATGGGTACCGAACCATTACAGGACCCTCTGTCACATTCAGATCCTCCAGGGCAGAGTGTGTATAATTGCTAGTAAGTGTCAGTGAGGATTGGCACCTGATATCCACATCCCTTTCAGATTCCAGGATGAAATTTTAACAGCCTTTGTCTTTTGGGGTGTTTTGGGGCTTGGGTATTTTTTTGCAAGTTCAGTGCTTTATTTTTGTGGGTTTTGGATGCAGCTTATTTTCATGGACGTATACGTAGGATTGCTGTTTATTGTATTAAGTTTTTTTTGTTACCCTGCTCAGTCTCCCCCTCAGTTACTTTCTCCACTTCTTTTTTGTGATACGTTTTTGTATTTTCTGCAGCAGCAGTCAGTTCCCTCCCAATAGACTTAATTCTTTCTTCTTCCCATTTTTATGTCCACTGAAATAATCTACTTAGAACAGTTAATACCAACATCAGTATGTAATTATGGCTTTCCACATGACTGCCTGTGAGGAAGAGAGGAAATTCATATCTCATGAAAGTGAGGTGCTCGGTGTATATATTGTTTAAACAAAAATGTAAAAATCTAAGCACCGCTGCGACTGATTTATTTATATAGATTCAGACCTTTTAATGAAAGATTTCTGTCTCCCACAGGTAGCTGGAAATTTCCACTTTGCACCAGGAAAAAGTTTCCAACAGTCTCATGTCCATGGTAAAGTATTTTCTTTTCCTGCTTATTGTGACCTTTAGCTTCCAAGTGTATCTGACCATTTTCTTTGAATGTCTTTGCACTGCTATCCATAATAGCGATGACACTGCTGCGGTGAGGAGGGCATTGTTGAAGTTTTGTTACAGAGGTTTAGAACCATCGTGAACAAATAGAAGTGTTTTCTGGAGGTGCTGCCACATGGGTGTGGAAGAACTTGGGAGGAGAATGTTTATGGGCAGTCTGACAGTCTCACTGGTTCCACAGAACTGCTGCTCTGATGTACAACAACCTCAAGTAAATGGTTGGAAGGGACCATTAAAGGCCATCTAGTCCAACCCCCCTGCAATGAGCAGGGACATCTGCAACTAGATCAGGTTGCTCAGAGCCCCGTCCGGACTGACCCGAGTGTTCCCAGGGATGGGGCATCTGCAACTTCTCTGGCAACCTGTTCCAGTGCCTCACCGCCCTCACAGTAAAAAGTTTCTTCCTTATATCTGGTCTGAATCTACCTTCTTTTAGGTGAAAACTATTCCCCTTCATCCTATCGCAACAGGCCCTGTTAAAAAGTCTGTCCCCATCTTTCTTATAAGCCTCCTTTAAGTACTGAAAGGCCACAGTCAGGTCTCCCTGGCGCCTTCTCTTCTCCAGGCTGAACAAGCCCAACGTTCTCAGCCTTTGCTCACGGGAGAGGTGCTTCAGCCCTCAGATCATCTCCGTGGCTTCCTCTGGACCTGCTCCGACAGGTCCATGTCTGTCTTGTCCTGAAGACCCCAGAGCTGGACACAGCACTCCAGGTGGGGAGTTCTCTCTTGCTTTCCTAGTTATTCATAACACATGATTTCCCTTTTTTCCTAACCTTTTTCTGGGCAGTGTTTTCATGGCACCAAGAAACAACCAAGGAGTTTTCTCAGACCCGTGAGGAAAATGGACATCTTGGAGCCTGGTCTTTCTTGTACATGAAGCTGAGGCTGTTTTCTGCCTCAGTATGACCTTTCTTCATGATCTTTTTTTTTTTTTTTTAAACTCTACAGAAAGAAGGAAGGAAGGGGGTTTTTTCCCCTTAAAAAACTTGACTAGTATTAGTCAGAGGGCAGAGCTCTGTGAGATATTTCCTGAGCTCCCTTGGAAATATCTCGTTTGGATCGTAATTATAATAATAATAATATATTATATTATATAATTATAAGGAAGCAAAAGGTCTCACTCCGGGCACCGTGGCCTTCAAGATTCTGTATAGAAACCGTCTATCTGTTTATTCTGCATTCTCTAGCCAAAACAGGGCCATCTTGCTGCCCTAAGACTCCCTCCTTTGGCTGCTTCTCAAACCAACCTTGGGGATCTCCATCCACAATGTTCCTATAAGAGATAAGCAGACACCAGTGTTTTTAAACACTAACGTGCAATTGCCACAAGGACCTCTGATGGTCTCCTGAAAATCTTTTCTTTTGCAAAGCGACTGTTTGGCATTTCACTTGTTTTAACACAAATTCTCCTTCCTGCCTTTATGCAACACTCATGTGCCTGAAGGAACCAGAAACACTGGAAATGCGGAAAAACTAAAAGTGTAAAAAAAAAAAAAAAAAAAAAAAAAAAATTAAAAATTGTCCACTTGTAAGAAAAGTGTTATTTTGTCCTTTTTGTTTTGTTTCTGCCTGCGTGAATGGCGAATCCAGGTGAGATGATTTCGCCTCCCCTGTTGTTGTTTGCGTGGCTGTTTTTCTCTGCTTGTATGTAACACCTTTGTTCTCATGTTCTGTTGACGTTGGTTCCGTGTTTATACACATGTACCCAACCCAGGTGAAAGTTGTTCTGCACGGTCATTAAAGACAGCTTTGCATTCCTTCTGGTTTCTCATAATCCCCAGGCCCGGAAGGAAATGTAATTTGGAAATTGAGGGAGGGTGTTTTTCTGTCTTTAGAGAACTGAAGGGAAAGGTCCGGCTCTGCTGGGTTAATGCAACTTTTATCCATCCATCCATCCATCCATCCATCCATCCATCCCCTAACATCTCAAACCTTCTCAGAAAAATGCCTTACCCAAATCTTAGGTCTCCCCAGACTTATTTCTTAAATATCCGTATACCGCGGTAGTCTTTATGCCTGTCACGTAAAGGGTGGGAGTCCGATGTGTGGCCGAGGGAGGCCCTCCCGTTGAGTCCCGAGGTTCAGAAAGCACCCCCTTGCTCTCTAAACTCCTTCTCAGAGAGGAGCCTAGGTGCGGCTGGGTCTAGTCTTAGTCCCAGACTTGGTCAACAGTTTAAGTCTAAAGGGTTATATATAGCCACATATCAGAGTCAACGTTTGCCTGTCAGAGCCCCCAAAGGACTTTGACTGACTCAGTTTCGCAAAGTTGAAGCAGATAGAAGTGGGTGGAGGAGAAGGAGCACAGCCCGTCGACCGCCTCTTCCAGGTTCTTTTCTTCCCCCACCCCCCCCCGCCCTCCCAGGGATAACTTCCTCAGTATCCTTTATAGCTCAGCCTTGGCTGTTCCCTGCCACGGGTGACGTTTAACATGATTTGGGTGGAGAGTCGAGTACTATAGTCATATAGGTTTAGCATGTACTCCTTTTAGCTCATTATCATATTTAGGGGTGTCAACTTTAATATTCGTTTTGCAGATAATGAAGCAAAAGGTCTCACTCCGGGCACCGTGGCCTTCAAGATTCTGTATAGAAACCGCCTATGTTCTTCTCAGATGCTGTGTTCTTCTCAGCTGACCACTGGAGGCTGAGCACTTTATTACTAGAGGTATTTCTGCAGCATAGATGTTGTTCCTGTTTTATCTTAGTTTTCATCATTACTAGATGGTTTAGTGTGCGTTGCTATTCATTCCTCATCTCAGGTCATCGAAATCGTTCTCTCTCGGAGAATTCACACGGCTGATCTTACGCCTTGGTGCCATCCGTAATGGTGAATGACCTTTTAGCCAGTGCGTAAACATACTGCTTGTACTTCTTGGACAGGTGCTCTGTCTGTCTTCAGAGACTGTGATTCTCCCGGAGAATCCGAGCTGGAGCTTGGGGAATTTGCTTTTGAAGCGAGCAGGGACTCTGATTTTCGTCCCAAGTTACGGGAAGCATTGAAAACTGGTCGCTTTAAGCCCGCACCGTGATGCTCCATCTTCAGAGGGTCAGAGAAGACCCCGGCTCCTCAGTGTCATACCGGCTGCAGACGGTCTTGTCTTGTTCCTCAGCTCATCTGCGATCCAGTTGCACTGAGAAATCCCCGGTCGTTAGGAGGAGGACGGAAGGAGGTCGTGAGGAGGACTGAAGCGGTACTTCCAAGCAGACTTTTTGGCAGGGAAACTAGTTAGTCTGTTGCTGAGGTGCCAAGGGCTTGTACTTGAAGGCCCGTGAAGACCCAGCGGACTCTGCTGGGACGGTCGATGCAGCCACAGATTCAGTGTGGGCGTAAGACGAGTTCAACAGAAGGTTGGGTGGTCCCCACCTTGGCTCTGCACTGAGTAACAATTAAAGCCTGCAGATGTTTACTGAAACCTGAGGCGTGATTTTGTAGCCTTTTTTCTTCAGTGTAACACCTCTGCTAGGCATTTGCCACACAGACCGCAAACGTCCTGGTCAGCTTTTGGCTGACCCAGCTCACGCAAAGGCCCGATGGATTCTGGGAGCAGCGCCATTAGGTGCAAGTGAGAGCACCAGGGAGGCAGCACAGGGGGCCAGAAAGAGCTAAAGGGCCATGATGCAGCCACCGTCACCTGCAGCCGGCTGTCTCCTGTAGCCGTCATCTTTGTCTGGCAGTACTGGCAGAATCTGCTGATTTTTGGAAATGGTATAGAGCAGACTTCCAAGGCGGAAGGGATAAAACATCAGCTGAGCCAAAAAGCCTTTGAAGCAGCTCCAAGAGCAGCTGGACTGCTGAGGCTCTTGTGCTTGTGCTTCCCAGCGTGATACAGGGGACGCCCGCACTGTGAGGGAGGAGGAGGGATGAGCGCTCTCGCTAGGGCACTTTGTTTTATTTCTTCGTGAGCTCACGAAATAAAGCTTAACTCACAGAGTACGTTGTCCTGTAAATGTCAAGCTTTCTCTCCCGTACTGGGTTTCCTCTAACTGCTCGCAGTCGTTCCATCTCTCCGTGCTTGGTTTTCGTAGGAGCTTGGAACTCCTGCTCCAGTGGCAGTCAAGGGCTGAAGGTTGAGCTTTTAGCAGAGAGCCCTAGCTGTTGAGTTGGCTTCCCTGTGCGATGGACCTTTTCTCCTGTCGCTGCGGTCCCCCCCTTCTCGCCCCAGTGTCCCCATACCCCCCACCCAAGACTCTGGTGTCGGGGACCGTTTCCTCCCGCTCCTGCTCTCCCAGGCGCTACAGGGAGCACTTTTGGCCCCCAACGTTCTACGGGGCCGTTAACAGTCTCTGAGCAGAAGTTGCTGGAGCAAACGGCTGCCGGGGCGGCCTCTCCCCCGCGGCAGCAGCGCAGCCCGGCGCGGCACCCTCAGCGAGAAGCGAGAAGGGAATCGCTGCCACAGAGCGGCCCCGAGCGAGCCCGGCCTGTCAGGCGGCGGAGCCCCGCGGGCGGCGGGCCCGGCTGGCGAGCGGGGGCATGGCGGCGCGGAGCCAGGCCTCCCTGCGGCGCCGGCTGCAGAGCTCGCAGGAGGCGCAGCAACGCCAAGCGGTGCTGGTGCGGAAGCTGCAGGCGAAGGTAAGGAGCGGGGGCACCTGCCCGGGGGGGAGCTGCCCGGGGACGGGCCGCGGTGGCGGGGCCGGGGTGCCCGGGCCGCCCGCGCCGCGCTGAGAGGGGACTCGGCGGCGGCGGCGGCGGCGATCTCGGGGGGCGAACGCGCGGCCCCAACGGCGCCCTCCCCGGGGCTGCTGCGGGCGGGACGGCGCCGAGCCCGGAGCTCGGGGGAGGCCCCGGGAGCCGCCCTGCTCCGCCCGGCCTGCTGGGCGCCGTCACACACACACACACACAGACACACGCCCCGAGCCCCTCGTCAGGTCTCTCCCGTCCTTAACTAAAGATGCCGGGCTTGCCAACGCCTTTGTTTGGCCAGGTGAGCAGGGGGCTGTCCCAGAGGTAGGAGTCAAGCCGGCGGCGGTGGTTTCGCGTGGCCCCGGACAGAAGCAGGCAGCTCTGGCCTGGTCGGCCCGGGGCGCAGGAGCGCCGGCAGCGAGGAGGGTGCCGGCCCCGGGCGGAGGGTCGGGGCAGTGTCCGACGGTGGTCACGGCGTGGCTGGAAGCTCCTCCTGCTTTCCTTGCCCGTGCTTGTCTTCTGCAGCTGAACAGACACCCGCGTTCTGCAGCGGCTGTGCAGGGCTGTGGTCAGAACTGACTTGACTTGCTACTTAGTGAAACGCAACTTGCAAAACTCATTTCTCTAACTTCAAGGACCCGCTGGACCTTGAGCCCGTTGGAAGGACTGATCTGGGGGACGTAGTGGCCATAGGCCAGGCACGGCTCTCTAAGGCGCTCTCGTCATTCTGTTTGCCACCTCTGTCTTAGGATGAGCAGATAGCAGTGCGTGTAAAAGACACCCTGTCTCCTGTATTCTTTAATCTTAGATAAGGTGAAGCTTCCCTATGTCGTAACGACTTCTTGTTGACGGGATCGGCAGCACTGTGAAATGTGCTCTGCTTGGGCTGTCAAGACCTGCAGAAAAGCGAATGCAGGAGGGGCCGCGTCTGCTACAAGCCACATTCGCTCACCTTCATTCTGTGTGCCCATCTAGGTACTGCAGTACCGGACTCGGTGTCGAGAGTTGGAGCAGCAAGTGCAAGCAGGAGGGGTGAGTGTGCAGGTTGCTAACTAACGATAGCGTACGTAGCATTCGCTACCGCAGGCAAAAAGCTCCCCAGAGCAACGGCAGAGGGAAACAAGCGTTTGCTGCCTGAGGCTTTAAAGAAGCGCTGCAAGGCTGCCCGGCCGTCTTTTGTCCAGCTGCCGTTCTTAGAGCAGCCAGTAATCCCAGAAATGCCGGCCCGGAAAACCCGATCAAGAAGGATTGTAACGTTGTGAAGGAGTGCTTTATTGCTGGAGTAAGGTTTGTCCTAGGTCTCGGGAGAGGGCTCTACTGCCTGTTAGGTTCTGTGGCTGTCTCTGACAAAGACTTGGTTGAAACATGGCGTGTTGGAAGGCAAGAATGCTGGCGTTCAACATACAGAGCTGGCTCTGTGCTTTTCCTTCTGCTTCACGGCCAAAGTCAACCTAGGAAACGAAGGGTAGGAGAGTACTCCCAGGCTTCAAGTCTGAGTGAGCACTGGCGGTCATGAGCTGAGGATACTTAGCTGTGAGAGTGCAACGGCGGGAGACTGAGGAGAGCTGCTCACGCTGAGTAACACCCTTCCCCTCCCTTCCTCTCCCTAGTCGTGACACTGTTAAGCCTGGAGGAAGCCACGAGCTCCTGAGATACCAAAGAAATGGAGGGGAAAGCCACGGATGCTAACAGTAGTGAAGGGTCCACAAGAATTTGACTCAGCATTTCCTTTCTTCTTAAGGGATCCCTTCCAGGCAGGTGGGAAGCCAGAGAAGCCCGCGACCGGGAGAAAGCACTGCTTCAGTTGGAAGAGGAGCATCAAAGGTAAAAGGAAGAAGTGTTAACCTCACACATGGTATCCTGGATGCTCGCGGAAGCGAGGGAAGACCTGTCAGCGCTACCTGGTCTCCCCAAGGGAAGCAGTCGGGCAAGCCGTTTGGAAAGGAGAAAGGTCCACAATCTGTTCTGTGCCACAGGAATAGTGGTGTGTGCCGAATGGCTCTGTTTGGAGCGGGGGGTTGTTCTGGGTGACCTCCAAAGGTCCCTTTCCAGCCTAAATTATTCTGTGTCTCAGTCGGTGAGCTGCTCAGCAGAGCCTGGGTTTAGGTTGAGAATCAAGCCCCGACATGCTGAGCATTCCGTGGCGCAGGAGTTGTCCTCTTTGGGTTCGCTCGAATAGCATATCCTGCGCTTGGATCAGAGCCTTCCAGTAGAGCACTTGGCACCACAGGCATCTTCTGCCGCATTGCTTTCCCTGCTTTTCTTTTTCCCTCGGCCCCAGAGATAAATGGTGTGTGGTGTAAAAGGCACCTGTGTGCTGTGTTACGTATGTTGCAAGCTAAGGTGGGAGAAGCCCAGCTCCTGTTTTGATCCAGAAACTGAGTTCTGTGCTTGTTCGCAGGGCAGCGGTTCTCTCCATTTAGTTCATGAATTTAGTTTCCTGGGTGGGATATTAGCCTGTGGTCCCAAAGTCATTAAGCTGCAGTGCCTGACCTCTCAGCTCTCAGTTGAAAGTTGCGCATCAAGCTGTTTCCCCTCTGTGTATGGCGCTGTCTTTGTGGTGTGCAGTTTACTGGATCAAGAAGGTGGGGGTCTTTGCTACAGGTCTTACACAGTGTATAGGACAAGGACAGGGAGAGGCTGAACGGGAAGGTGAGGGCAGTGCTGGGTAGAACATGAGTTTGCCATAGCAGGGAGATCTTTCTTAATCCTAGAAAGCACTTTTCCTGCCTCTCGGTTTGACAACCAAGTCAGCGTTGAAGGAGCTGGAAAAGCACGGGGATGCTGCTTGTGGATAGCAGTTGTGCCGTGACCTCATCGCTGTTTCTCCTTTGCCAAGGTGTGAGACTCTGGCCGAAGTGAACGCTGTCCTGCAGGAGCACCTAGGTAAAGCGACTGAGGTTAATTCAGCCCTCAAGGAAGATGTTGGGAAACTGACGGCGGATTGGATGAGGGCCCGGGAGGAGCTGGAATTGAAGGCGAGCGAACGGCGCAATGAACGTGAGGTAAGGATAGGCTACGGGAATGTCAGACGTGATGCCCAAGCGGAATGGGAAGGCATTTTATTTCTGGCACGGAGGACTTGCTGTGTGAAAGTTGTGGCTGCCTTGAGGACGTCTTGGTGTTGCCTGGCCAAAGACAGGGGTGTGAGATGGAGGAGGGTCAGCAAATCGTGGTGCTGGAAGACGCCCCCCCCGGCTGTGACCATACTGCTCAGTCTTCAAGGCAAATGCTTGCTGCTGCTGGATGCCGCAGGGCAGTCAGACGTGAGCGCTCGTCCTTTTAGTAGTTCCTAAATCTCTGTCGACAGCAGTGGAGACCGGAGAGGTCTGTGTCTTTTCACATTCAGAGCAGCCAACCGAAGAACAAGACAGGCCTCCCTTACCAAGAGTGTCTTGCAAGCAAATCTGACCCTGGTCTTGGAGGGGCTTGTTTTTGTCTTCCTCCACCAAGACTGTTAGACATCTCTGCAAGGCGAGATGACAAATCATGATCGGTTTGCTTTGCCGATACCCACTCCTGCAGGAGAAGCGTGGGTGTTTCCTTCCTTGAGGTCAGGTGACGAGTCTGCTGGGGGATGCTTCTGTGGTGCCTCTTCGGCCCTTGATACCCCTGTTGGAATTGTTATGAAAGGAGACCCGGTGATGGTGGTTGTACTCTCTCCTATCTGCACGACTTGCAGAGTGACGGCGAAGGCTGAATTGGCATTTCTTTTTGTCTTTGCATGTTTAGCTTTATGACAGCTACTTAAAGGGTGAACGTAACCGCCTACTCAGCCTGTGGCGTCAGGTGGTGACCTTCCGCCGTCACTTCCTGGAGATGAAGACTGCCACTGACCGGTGAGTAGAAGTTAAGGCTGGATCCCTTGCAGGAAAACTGTAGCTTCCCTTCTCACCTGCTTTTTGAGCCTCGATGTTACGTTAGTTGCGGCTACAGATATGATTTCTCCTTTGGTAGCCTGAAGCCATGCCATTAAGCGTGCCTTAGGCTGTTTTCGGAATCATTTTGTTTGATGCTGGTTTTCAGATAAAACCGAGGGGCTCGGGCTCTAAGCAGTGCAGAGGCCCTGAACGGATGAACTTGACTGTGGTGCTGTTTGGGCACATTAACACGGACACAGGCGCACGTGGACACATTGGAAGAGCCTCACCAAAGCTGTGCATGCAGCACCTAGCGCGGTCCCTTTTATAGAGTGACGAAAATCTGCCTTAAATCTCACTTGCGTTCTTTTCCCCCTGCTCCTGATGGGAAGATCATTCATGGATACCTGTTTTTGTCCTTCTCCTTTCCAGCTTACATTTATTCTGGTCAGTTTGCATCCGCTTATGCCTCTACCAGCATTGTTGAGAGAAAGGATAGCTTCTCTACCCTGTTACTGCATTTGTCCAATTTATTTTGCTTAGTTTGATACCTCCTTTTTAGGATTGCTTTCTTGTTCTTGGGCTCTCTGAGGTTCCTTTCTCACAGCTGCAAACAAAAATCGTGTAGCCGTAATAGTACGTTCTTCTGGTGTCAGCATGCAATTTCAAACGCTGGGTTACCGTCAGCCATTTACCTTATCTGATGGTAAGCTTTCCTTAATGTGTAGAGTATGCCTGAGCTACTAGTTAATCCTTCTGGCTGTGCCATCGATTTCTTCTTATCTCTGAGGAGAAAACAGAGTCGTTCCTCAACCATCAAAGAGACCCGTTGCTCAACTCTCAAGATGCGTCCTGATCCCAAAGTGTCAGATGAATGATTCGTCCCCGGTGAAGATGTCATCTTTCCTGCCAGCTTTTACGGTTGCACAATTCCGTGCTTGAAAAGTGAGTCAGCTGATAAAGATGGTGGTGTGAACGTTCTCTCTTTCTTTATTCTCCTTCAGAGATTTGTCAGAGCTGAAGGCCGAGCAAATGAGGCTTTCTGGATCTATACTTGTAAACTGCTCCCGCCTAAACTCCGGCATGCAGCGCTGGGAGTCCGTCCCTCTGGGTAGACCTGTCCTAAAGGATCAGGCGCAGCAGCAAGCGGACCAGGAAAGAAGCCAGAGGACTTGGGAAGTGATGTGCTTACAAGCCAAGGGGGACCCGGAGAAGGAGGAGCTTCAGGACAGGTAAACGTGTTTTAAACTTTGGAAGGAGTCAGCATCCCTGGAGGTCTTTAGAAGACATGTAGATGTGGTGCCTGGGGACATGGTTTAGTGGTGGACCTGGCAGTGTTAGGTTTCCGGTTGGGCTCGATGATCTTAAAGGTCTTTTCCAACCTGCATGATTCTGCGATGCTATGCTCTTGGTTTTGGAAAGGAGAATGTTTTCACACGAAAAACTTGTTTGTCCCTTCCCCTTCTCGTAGACTGAAGGACTTAGCTGCACTTGAAGGAAAACAGTCATTATCACAGAGTGAGTTGGTAGTCGCGAGAGAGACACTGGAGGAATGGCGTCTTCAGAGGGATCTGCTGAAGCGCGAGAAACAGGAGCTTACAATGGCCCTGGAAAAGGTATGGTCACCTTACTCCTAGGCAGCACTTGTGGGAGAGGGAGTTGTGATAGCAGGACCGCCACCGGTGCTGTTTCTGGCAGTAGAAGAGAGGGACAATGTTGTTCTCCTTCTTGGAAAACGGTGATCGGATCACACAGGCTCGTGGGTGTAGTCAGTCCCCAGGTGCCTGCTGGGCACGCTGAATTGGGAGTATGTCGGCAATGCGAAAGGGGATCTGGAGTCGCTGCTTGAAGTCAGGGATTTTCCTGTCTTTGTTTTCATGTTGTTCTGCTGTCTCTTCAGGCAGAGCAGTCAGTAGCAGAGTTGACAGGGGCTCTGAATAAGCTGCGTGCTGAAGTAGCTGATCTACATGTTGGAGCCGCGAAGGTGAGCAGTATTCATGAAGCTCTCGCCTTGGATAAAGTGCAGCTGAAGAAACTTGTGTTGCTCCTTTTTCTGTCCAAGCCAAACCTTCTTCATAGGAAATCTTACTGTATTTTATTTCCTCTGTGCTTCTGCGATTGTAGCTGGAGCAAGAGCACGATCTTCTGTCAGGTAAAGTGGCCGAGATGGAGAGAGCAAAGATCTCTGACCAGGAGAGGCTGAACCTGTGTGAAAGAACAAACGAAGAGCTCTGCGCAGAGAAAGCCCGCCTGGAGCAGCTGCTGAAGAAAGCAGAGGAGCACCAGGAGGGGCTGCAGGCAGAGCTGAGGATGCTGGCAGAGGAGAAGGCAGAAACCCAAGATAAACTCAATGAGGTGAGACCAAAAACCTAGTGCTTTCCGGGTGGGCTTTTGGCTGCTTGGCTCAGCGGGGCTCTGTCTGTTGGATTCTGCAGTGTTTTTGTCAAGGAGACGCTTTCCATTTGTTCGA
The DNA here is from genome assembly GCF_028858705.1 of Grus americana. Taxonomy (NCBI): domain Eukaryota; kingdom Metazoa; phylum Chordata; class Aves; order Gruiformes; family Gruidae; genus Grus; species Grus americana. Next base: position 21,242 of record NC_072868.1, read on the forward strand.
GCCTAGAGAGCGGGACAAAGCTGCAAGTCAGTGTCTGCTGTCTTGTACTGCTGAGAATGGGAATGACGTCCTGACATTGTTGAAGTTGTCTTGCAAGCCATACACGCAGCTTTGAATTGCTCGAGCCTCTTCAGGCCTTGAGGAAGAGGATGAGAAATAGGCCGTGTGACTCTGGACTACCTGATTTTCAGTACAGTGGAAAAAGAGCTTGGGAGAATCGTATCGCTGGAGGAGACTAGGGAGTTTGCCATCATTTCAGTGTCAGTTTCATAATGTACAACCTTGGGTATTACGGGATAACTTTGAGAGGAGAATTGTTTGTTTCGGATGGTCTGTTCTCTGCTAGACAGTCTTGGTTTTCGAGTCCGTGGTATGTTTGGCAAATACCCAGCAGAGGTGTTATACTGAAGACAAAAGCTAAAAAAACATGGTTACTCTTCAAGCTTGAATACCAGCAAGGTATATTAGACGACTTCTTTGTGTAAGACAAGGAAACAGTATTGTTGACGTGAACTCCTGTACCAATAGAGTCTACCATCTCTTTGGCCACATCAGCCAGACTTTCATAAATCACTAACTGATGCTGCCACCACGAGGGCTGTTTCCCTGACAAGCGTCGCCTCATTGCATCCAACTGCTTTACACGCTCAAGTAGGGGACGCTTTGATCTTTTCTTTTTTTTTTTCTTTTTTTTTTTTCTTTTCTCCCTCCCCCCCCCCCCCCCGAAGGAGAAAACGTGTATTTTCACTTTCTTCAGCAAGCCAAGTTGCTTCTGCTCAAACTTTCCTGAACATTTCCAGCAACAACTTGAATAGATTCTTAGAGCATTTTAGTTTGCAAGGGGGCAGTTCTGGAAAAACGCAGTGTTTTTGCATGAAAACACGTAGTCTGGGGTATGTAGGTTTGTCCTGAAGGAGCTGTCCGGACCCCGGCAACCCAGTAGGGCCTTACGCGTCGCTTTCAAGTTAACAGTGCCAGCGCCTTCTGGCAGCCCCGGGTATTAGTGCGGTATAGAGCAGATGCTCTGAAGCTTTCAGCCCAAAGTACAGGAGCTCCTTCTCCTCGAGCTGATTCAGAAGTGGCACTGGCTGGCTCTGCATAGAAGCCCAGAGAACGGACTCTAACTGTATTTTGTCCCGCTTTCAGGTTTACCGCCAGCAAGAGTCATCTAGCAGTGGTCTGGAGCAGTTGCGCCAGGAGTCCTCTCGCCAAGGGCATGCACTGGCCAGGGTGTCCAAAGAGAAGGAGTTGCTGGTGCGTGAGAAGGCTGCCCTAGAGGTGCGACTGGCAGCCGTGGAGCGGGACAGACAAGGCCTTTCAGAGCAGCTGGCAGAGGCCAGGTAAAGGTGGGGAGGAGACCCTAAGCAGGACGTTATTTCATGTCTGGAATTATAAAGGTGGTAATCATTACACGAGGATTGATTGCATCCAGTGCTTTTCAGATGTTTTCACCTTCCACGGGCAGAAAATGGAGGAATCTTGAGAAAAAACCCCAAACAGTATCCCATGATTTGAATGGTATTTGCCTGAGAGCTAAAGCTAACAAAGCTCTCCTGAGCCTTGGGCTCGCGTTTATGCCCCTTGCATGTTCCTCTGTGAAATCCAAAGCAAGCCAATATAATTCCTCGGTATCTGGCACCTTGGCTCTGCATTGAGTAATAATTAAACCACGCAGATGTTTACTGAAGCCTGAAGCTTCTCTCTGGGTTTGGTTTCTTGTTCTGTGCATCGGAACACAGATCTTTCCGTATCGAGTAGTTTGAGGTGGGATCTTCAGACTTCAAGGCTATTACACGCGGTGCCCAGTTATTGGGCTGTAGCAACTGTTCCTGCCAGATGTTGCTCTCAAGAGCCTTTTGTTGTCGCAGTTTGGGACTCGGTCTTTTCTGTTCCGTTTTAGAGACTGACTTTGATTTATCCTTAAAAGGGAGCGTAGTGGCTTTGGACTGCCAGCGACTGGCGTAATCAGAAATGTGTGCTTGTTCTCCTTCCCAAAGCTACATCCTCCATTGTCCATCCAAGTGGGTGAAATCCTACATTTGTGGGGTTTATTGTTGTACCACTCGGGTGCCCCTTTCCCCTGAGGGACGTTAACCCTGATTGCATCCCTGTACGAGTGAGGCAGTGCTGTGTATTGTAGGAACCCGGCAGGCAGGACGCCGGTTAGATCAGGGAGGTGACTGCACCCCCTGGTTCCAGAATCCTGTGTGTGGTACGCAGCAGTTGGCTGAAGTCTATGGATGCAACAGTTTGCCTCTGCAGTACCACAACTTCCGTTTTAAAGAGCGACCAGTCATTTGCGCTACCGCCTACTTAGTTAGCAACGCTTAAAGAAAAGTAGCAAGTTTTTCTCTTGAACTTGCAACAGTTTAAACTGCAGGATAGCTGCCTCTCCTTTCAGGTAGCCCTTGTTCTGATAACATCTAGTTGAAGTTTCTTACAAATGCTGCTGCAAGCATGAGATTTTACTACGCCGTCCGATGTCTTTCTTTGGTCCCTTCTGAAGATAGGGAGTCTGGAAAATGACCTACCTATACCTACACTGCAAGCAGCATTAAAACGTCACGAGTCAGCCAGGGAAATACTCTGATTCTGTCCCCCTGCAGAGCAACTTGGAAGTGCAGATGAGAGGAGGAGGGCTGTGAGCAGAGGCTGGGCTTTGGCTGGCACAGACTTTGTGGGCACAGCTACCCGTGTGTCACAGATCAGACACCAGCAATGTAAGATTCGGCCGTTGAGATCAAATTCGGCTGGGCTTTCTGAGTTACCCTAGGTCATCCGTAAAGCCTGGGCACTCCCTCGGAGGGGCCTGCATTGCTGCTCTAAATGGCAGAAGTAGGCTTTCTGTATACCACTTTCCACGCAACCGTGCTCAGGAGTGGGGATCTTGAACCGCTTCTTGCTGGAATAACTGCCTGTGGGTGTCAGGAGCAAGAAACTCACTTCTCTCCGTATTCTCAACTTGCAGGTCAGTGAAGGAGACCCTGGAATCCAGCCTGTTTGAGGCTCAGCAGCACTCATCTCAGCTGGAGATCTCCCGGCATCAGCTTGAAATCCAGCTTCACGCAGTCGCGCAGGCCAAGGAGGTGATCCAAGGTGAGAGCCTCGTGTGCTTTGTTTCTGGTGATCCCCCTGCCTACGAAGATGGTATAAAAACAGCTGTCTGTCCGCAGTGCTTCTGAGGAGTGAAGGAGCTGGAGACAGATCCCTCCTACACTGCAAGTCAAATGGCTTGAGGTTAGTGAAGTCAGAACCACTGTCTGCGCAGGCTCTGAATCTTGCCGTTTGCCGTGTTTGCAGGGGAAGTGAAGTGCCTTCAATGTGAGCTGGAAGCGGAGAGATCTCTAAGGAGGCAGGAACGGGAGCACATGGCACAACGGCTCTTGCAGACAGAACGGCAGTATGAGGCTGCCCTCAGACTTCGGCAAACTGATCATGAAGCGGAAATGAACAAGCTCCTGCAAGACCTGGTAGGAAACAGTACGCTTTTGAATTCTTCCAGCAAGCTTTGTGGGCTGGCTTTAGAAGGATAATAGCCTGAGTGTGGCTGCCTGAAATGGCAGCAACCATCTGTCGCAGGCCGCCCGTTGCGGCCAGGCAGCAGAGCCAAGGGCTTGTACTTGAAGGCCCGTGAAGACCCAGCAGACTGTGCTGGGATGGTCGATGCAGCCACAGATTCAGTGTGGGCGTAAGACGAGTTCAACAGAAGGTTGGGTGGTCCCCCCGCAAAGCCTGGCAGCCCAGGGGTAGGATCTTAGCAGACTCCCGTCTGCCGTGAAGTAGACTCCTAACATTCCCGCCAACTGCAGTCACGGGAGCTTTGTTCCTTTCTTTCTGTCCTTTCATGGTTGGCAGAGGTCTTGTCTTTGGGCTTAAAGCGTATGGAACAGGCCCCTCATTCCTGGGGCTTGAGTTCGTGGCCTGTCTTGTGGCTAGGGCGTCGGGGTAGTGGCCTCCTTCTCACCCTGCAGTCCATCTGCGCCTTTTCATTGACGAGAACGGAGTTGGGCTTTGAAAATAGAGACTCTGAGAATAGCGAGAAATCCCGAGGAGAGAGGTGCTAGGGAACAGGCAGCCACCAGAGAGGGGAAGGTAACGTCTCCTCTTCCTCCACCTGCTGACCCTCCTTTTAAGTTCCTTGGTAGGACATGAGTTATGGAGGGCACAAAGCCACTGCTGTGCACTGTTGAGGTGGGGGTTTGTGGGAGGGAGTATTGTGAGGAGCTTGGCTGGGACTCCATCTTGAAGTCTTTTCCTCCCCTCATCAGGCAAGCGAGTGGGAAGGGCACCATTCAGAGCTAGAGGAGATGCTGGAGCGATGGGAAAAGGAGAAGGCAGAGACAGAAAGGGAGCACGAGAAGAAGCTGTTTGATATGAAGCAGAAAGTTGCCACCATGCAAGCTCAACAAGAGGAGGAACGAACGAGAGTTGAAAATGCCAAGCAAGAGGTAAAGGCCGTGAAGGGGGAATTTGTGTGGGTTTTTTTACTCTTCTGGGCTCCTTATTGGCAGTGCTTCTCTGGACACTGTGGAAATGCCACACATTTTTCCTGTTAGGTGACTAAGAGTTTGTTGGAGAGTCAATCACAGATGGACCGTGGATGGACCACGTTTTTGCTGCCAATCTCACTTAGGAACCTGTGCCTCCAAGGGGGCAGATAATGACCCAGGAGACAAGCAGCACGGTGCTTCGAGAACGTGGGAGCCCGTCACTCTCTGAGTCTTACCACACAAGTTTTGTATGGGAAGTTTAAAGCCGTCCTCTCTTTATTTCTGTGCAGGCCCCGCCAGAACAGGAGCGTGAGAAGAAGAATGCTTTCCTAGAGACGCTGCTCCAAACTCGGGGAGAGCTAAGAGAAGCCTGCCAGCAGCTGGAGCAGCTCAGGCAGGAGGTGGAAGAGCGGCGAGAGAATGGGCAGGTCAGTCTGACTGGTAGGGTGGGCTGAAGGAACAGGCCGCTGGCAATTGGACATAAGCTGAGAGAAGCTGAGAGAGCCAGGAAACAGAGTGAAGGGCAGGAACAAGGGAATGAAAGATAAGCCCTGCGCCTGGGGAGGCAAGGCCTACTGCAGGCACTGCAAGCAGCACAGAGCCCGGTAAGCGCCAGAGATCAGCAACAGCAAGGAAGGGTTACAATGGAAGCAGAGCTGGGTGGAAAAGCAGAAAGAAGTGGCTGAATGAGTGTGATTTTGAGAGAGAAGGAGAAAAAAGCTGGATCTGATGGCAGGTCCCGGTAGCTTGCTCTCCATTTGTGTTTACAGAACATCACGGAAAAGCTGCAGGCAGAACTGCAGGAAAGTCAGAGTAAGATCAAGGCCGTGGAGAATAGGCACAAGGAAGAAATGCAAACCGTCACAGAGGAAATGAACAGCCTTCTTCAGCAGAGGGATGCTCTACAAAAACAGGTGACTGAAACGGCCATAGCTACTCCGGTCATCAAACAGGTGAAGTGTCTCTCCACTTCTTGCCTTTCCACTGCAGAGCAGCAGGCTGGTGGGGTAGTCCCTCTGACTGCCATCATACTGTGGTCTCCATCTCAGCTGGTCTGGAGGAGACTTTACCGGCCAGCTGAATGGACAGATGGGCTAGTCCTTTTGCCTGTTTGCCAGCAATCATCAGAATGGATTTCTGCTGGTCTTGGTTTTTAAGGTGGTTTTTCAGATGAACGTGGTGACCCACTGAGCTTTTTAAACAAGTCGGCTGTATCCATTGTGAATCTGGTACTCTCGTGACAGGGTGAAATTTCAAGTTGTTCTTTCCTCACAGTACATGATACGGCTGACAGTGACAAGCCATAGTCTTTGACTGCTTTGTTAGGTTTTACTTGTGGTGGAAGAGTTGACATCTCAGCTAGCAGCCTCCGAAGAGTCTCTAAAGGAGGAGGCCATGCGTCTGCAGCAAGAGGTGGCGTCTTTGGAGAGGAAACTCGAGAGCACTGAGAAGCAAAGGAAGGATGTCCTGGTGAGGCTGGCAGATGCTGCAAAGGGCCATTTCTTACCTATTTTTTGGCCTTCTGTTAATAGTTCTAAGGAGCAACTTTTTCCGGTGGAGAGCTGATTTTGGGTGGTCTTGTACCGGTTCAGTCCAAATCTGAGCAGACACAGAGTACGCAAATGCTGACCAAGTTTCCCTCACTTCCCGCTTCCTTCCAGTCACCGTTCCTTGTTTCCCAGACGTTTGCTCTCCTGCCAGGCCATGTAGCTGAGTTAGCAGGGTCATCGCCTTGGGTAGGAGAGGACAGTCCAGAAAGGAGAGGTCGTTAAGATGACCGATAGCACAAACTATGTGGAGAGACCGCTACAGGAGCAGAAGAGTGTCATTTATACCAGCGGTTGTTTTCTGGTTTACCTTTTCCAATTGCGTTCTTCTGAATAAGCAGGGAAAGATGCTGTAGTCATGTAAAAGTCAGTTATGATTCAGGGTGTCTGTTTTCCTCAGTGCTGATGATTTCTGCCCTTGAACCTTTAGTCAAAGGAATTTTCAAACTTGTCTCTATTTACATTGCATGGTTTGGGCGATCATTGGTGTCCAAATCCATATTTAGATTTCCAAATATCTGTATCTGGAAAAAGGGGTGAGGAGGCAGAGTTAGCTAATAATAGAAAGCTGTTCAACATTGCCCATCTGAGAGCAGACAGTGGGGGAAAAGAGAGATATTTGAGAAACAAAAGTGCTGATCCAGATCCATAGGAATGCCTGCCAGGGGAAATCTAGTCCCGATTTCCAACAGTGGGAATGCCAGCCCGTCACCTGACCGTTACTCCTTCCAGAGGGGACAGCGGGGTTCCAGAGGGTGGTACCATGAAAACTCCACACAGTAGAGGCCCAAAACCCCCCCAAGCCCCCCCAAACCAAATGGAAATCCCATGCTGGGGTTGTTCTCTCTTGCCTTCCTCCCTAGCAGAGACAACATCGTCATGGCACTGCCTAAATCATGCCTGGTCTGGACTTTAGATCCTGGCTGCAGTTCTGGCAGCTCCTCCCCAAAAGAACACGCTAGAGCTAGAAGAGGCTCAGAGAAGGGCAAACAGGAAGATGGGACTGGCTGAGTAAGCTGGCAAAGACGCAGCCGAAAGGGTGGCGCAGGCAAGGTCTACAACATCCCGAGAGGCAGGGGGAGGGGGGGCAGCCCTTGACTGCCGCTGGAGCAGGAGTTCCAAGCTACTACGAAAACCAGACCTATATGGATGGAATTATTGAATCTTTTCCTCGCTGTTTTGCAGCATGAACGGGACAGGCTGCAAGCAGTTAAAGAAAAACTGGTACGAGAGATAAAACTTCTTCAGGAATCAGCCACAGCCTCTGAGACCCGAGCAAATACAGCAACGGATACGAATCACTGCCTTGAACAAGAACTTCAGACTGCATTGTCTGTCTTGAAAATGAAAACCGAGGAAGTGGAAACGCAGTGGGAGAAAATGCAGACGCTCCAGAAAGACGCGGCACAGGGAAAAGCTTTGCAGGAGACTCTCCCTCATCTGACTGCCATCCTGTCAGAGAGGGAGGGAGAAATGAAGTTGTACCAGGAAGAGGTGAGAACGCCGGAAGACCAGCAAGCAATGCAGAAAACTACTCTCGATCAGGTTATTAAGGACATAACAGAGAAAAACCAGAAGATGGAATCCCAGCAAGAACGGATACGGGACCTGGAGAAGCAGCAAGAAAAACAAAGGATTGCTGTCAGCAAGATGAGCAAAGAGCTGGAAGAGAGAGGCCTGGAGATCAGATCCCAGCAAGAACGGATACGGGAGCTCTAGAGAAGCAGCGAGAAATGCAGAGGACTGCTGTCAGCAAGATGAGCAAAGAGCTGGAGGAGAGAGACCGGGAGATCAAATTCCAGGAGGGGAAAATAGCGATTCTAGAACAAGACGGTGCATCACAAGTGAGAAATCTGCGGGTGGATCTTGATCATCTGAAAGGAACCTTGGAGGAGAGAAACTTGGAGCTTATGTCTCTGACTCAGCAGATCCAAGAACTGGAAAGGGAGAGAGAACAGGTGAAATCTCTGCACGCAAGCCTCGAACACCTGAGGGCCGCTCTTAAGGACAGAGAGAGCGAGTGTGATTCTCAAAGGCATCAGTTAAGACTCTTGCAGCAGTACAAGGAGCAGCAAGAGGGATACCTGCAAGAGCTTCACGGTAAAGTAGAAAAGATGACACTTGCTTTGTCTCAAAAAGATCAAGAGCTTGAGTCACAAGAAAAGCAAATCCAGGAAGCTGAAGAAGTCACGGAAATGCAGTTAAGGACTGTCCGTGACCAACTGGAGCAGGCCTTAGAAGCCTTAAAAGAAAAGGACAGACTCATAGACACCCAAAAGCAACAAACAAGGAGCTACGAGGGAAAACCAGGAGAACAGCTGAAGGTCTTACGCAGAGACTTAGAAGACGCTACGGCAATACTGAAAGAAAAGCATTTCATGGTTGAATCTCAGAAGGAACGGATTGCGACCTTCCAAAAAGCAGAACAAGACTCTGGAGAGCAGAAGGAAATTCTGCAGCATCTGGAAGCGGCCCTAAAGGAGAAAGAGCAAGAAATTGTATCCCTTAGAAAGCCATGTGAGGCACGCAAGGAACAGGAGGAAAAGCACGGAGCTGAGCAAACAAATCTTCAAGGGACAAAACTGACTCTGAAAGGAAGAGAGAGAAAGAAAGATAGGGGTTCTGGAGGAGGCTACCTCTAGGCTTGAGACCAAGGCTCAAGGTGAGCAAAAAGAGTTAGAAGAGGAAATAAGAGCTCTTTGGGAAGATCTCCAGCACGTTCAGCAGACTCTGGCAAGGAAGGATGAAGAGATCGAGTACCAGAGAGACAGAGTCAGGTATTTCGAGAAGACTCTGTCAGGGAGAGAACAAGAGCTTAGGCGGCAGAGCGAACTCCTGAAACAATTAACGTCAGCTTTGCGATGGAAAGATGAGGGGGAGACCCTACAGAAACAAATCCAGAAACTCCAGAAATGGGAGGAAGAGGAAGCCGAGAAGAGGAGGGTTCTCCAGGAGAGAGACCGTTCCTTGCAAAGGCAGAAGGAGCTAACCCAACAACTGGAAGATGAGCGGAAAGCAAAGGGGGAAGAATTGGAGCGTGCGATTGCTATCTGGAAGCAGACTGAAAGCGGAGAAGTCAAATGGAAAGAGAAGGCACAAGCACTGACTCTTGCCCTGACCAAGAGTGAAATGGCCAATGGGACTCTGAGGGGAGAAATAGCCGTCCTGCAGAGTATGGTTTCAGAGAGGGACACGGACTGGTTTCATCACGAGGTAGGCAGCGTGATTGATCATCAGTCAACTAAAATGTCTATAAAGGATTCTAATGACGGTTCCCATCAAGATATGGGAATTTATGTTCCTGTCAATCTATGACCAGCTTGGCCACAGAAACTATGGCTGCAGCCAGCAGGCTTGCCTGTCTGTGTAGCTCCGGCCAGAGACCATTCGCCTGCTAGAATGTTTTCTGTCCAGCCCAGAACTACTGACAGAACTACGGAGCTTGCTGTTAAAATTAACTCCAGGCCAAAAGCTGGGGATGGCTAGTTGGTTCTCTCCTATCTAGGCAAGCTTAGCCAACATGTCGTGGTTAGAATTTGGCGTGGAAAGGAAAGGGCACCGTTGACCAAACTAATGTACTAAACTTAGTCGAATTTTATAACGACGGCTGGAGAGCAGCTACGCTGATGGTGCTTAGAGGATGCTTTCAGACATGTAGATTGCTGAGGTACAGCTTTTCCAGTGTATTAAAAAGAACGGAATTCGTCCCGCCGCCTGATCGGGTTAAAGGCTTCGTTGCGCGTTCAGAATGTACTTGTGCCGCAGTCCAAAACGCATGAGGGCAAATTTGTGTGGATTTCTCCAAGGTGATCTGGAGGGGCCGCCCTAGGAAGAGAGTGTGTTGTTTTGGCCTGTGGAGCAGGAGGAGAAGAAGGGACTTAGCACTGTCCGTTCCTGGGTCTGGTCGCTCTCCGCAACGTGTTGCTTCTGGCCCTTCTAAGCTTTCTGTGGCACCAGCTCTCACAATCTCCTCTCTGTGTACCCAGCAGGCTACTGCAGAAGGGGAGCAGCTCTCCTGGCTCTCGGAGAAGAGACTCCTGTCGCAGCGGCTGGAACGTCTGCAGCGAGCAGTTGCAAAGCTGCAACTCGAGAAGACGGAGCTGAAGCAACTCAACGCTGAGCTCAGGAGGACTCTTGAGCAGGTGAAGCAGGCTTTCGCTGCCTCTGCAAAGCCTCACGGTCCTCTGGAACACAACACATTTCCACAGGCAGCACTTTGGCGTCCTCTGCTTGTTGCCTTCCCTCTCCCACTTTCCCCTGCGGACACTGGCTTTTGTATTTTCTCTCTCTTCTGGCACCCTATTGCCTTCAGAAACGCACATTCCCTCCGGTACCACCCTTCTTGCCCCAGTGTCCCCCTACAGACACATTTGACACTCTTGTGGCCAGGAGCTGTTTCCTCTTGCTTTCTCTTTCTCTTCCATAGTCTACGTCGAGTAGTCCTTTTTGCCCCCAACCTCCTCTGGTGCCATTAACAGTCTCGGAGCAGAAATCTCCTTGCCATGGTGTCCAGAGGTGCTGTTACTCCTTGTTTGGTGGCAGCACGTTTCCGTGACCCTTTCTCCCATCCAACGCGCAGGTGGAATGGGAGCGGAGGAGACTGAAGAGATATTGTAGAGGTCGGTCGCTGCCAGATGCGTGCGGCTTTTCTCTCTCTGACCAGCACAAGGTGCCTGCTTCTCGACAGGTGAGAACAGCATCGTACTCGGTGGGAGGAGGGTCTGGCCATACAGAGGAACAATGGCAAATCCCAGTGGCAGCAGCCCCCCAGGACACACCTAGTAGAGGTCGAATAGAGACCATGGCCCTGGCCAAACCGGAGACCAAAAAGAGATCCTTGCGTTTTCTTCACAGGAGGAGTCTCACACGTGCTGCAGTTGTCGATTAGCTGAGTTGCAGAAGCAGGTGAGGAGTGGGAAAGCTCTCATCAGTAGCTGCTGTGGCCGTACTGCTGGGCACGACTTCGCACCGTGCTACAGCCCGAGTTTGGTTTGGCTGTCAGGAAGCGAGTGCACCGGGCAGTGGAAATTGTCCCAGTGAAACTGGAATTGTTGATGATCTGAGCTGAGTTCAGGGCGCCTCTGGGACTCTGGGAACCTGTTGCTTCCCCTTCCACAAGGACAGCGTGTTTGTCAGGGCTGGAGTTAGCGGGTGCGTCTTCCCTGGCAGCCGGTACCGTGGGGCTACGGATGGTCCTAACAGCGTGGGCTTGTCTGAGCTCGGCCTTTTGCCTCTTTCAGGTGTCCCTTCTGCAGACGCAGCTGGCACAGGAACGAAAATACAAGCAGGACTATCCTGAGTGCTGTGCAAAGACCAGCCAGGAGCTGTCAGACCTTCACCACGAGCTGTCTCTTACTCCTTAGCAGCTGTGGTCAGGGAGCCCAAAGCTGCTGTTTTGGAAGCAGAGACTGGGAAGCTGGGTCAGCCTCTGAACCTTCTTTTCCTGTAGAGGAACAGCTGCTGCATCACAGGGTTCCTGTCCTGTGCCCTTCCCAGGAACGAATTCTGTTTTGCTGCGGGAAATGGGGGTGCATTTGTTCTGTTTGCATCTGGAAGCATCTCCTAGTGACAGTGGTTTTAAATGCGTTTTGGTTTTTTTAATAAAGGCAATTTTGCAGGAGTGCCCTTTTTCCGTAGGTGAAAGCGAGTGCTAGGTAAATCTGTGGCTTGGGAAAAGATGCTCCTAGTTTTTGACTTGCACAAGTAAGCTATGACGACCTGCGGTCTGATTTCACCTCTTGAGTTCATCGCTGTTCCCTGCGAGGAAAGAGGGAAAAGGAGGTGTTCTCAAAATGAAGGGGTGGCGAGTACCCGCCAGGGATGGCAAGTGGGGCAAGAGAGTGGGGTTTTTTTTCCCTTCCGTCCACGCTTCAGCACAAAAAGCGCTGGTGCTCTCCCAAGATGCTTTGCTTTCCGCTTTGTTGCTGCGACAGCCAGCCTGAGGGCCGGCTCCGTCGTTCTCAAAGGGCATTAGTAACAACCTCCAGACCTTCCAAAGGCGGAGGCAACGGAAGGGAGGGGGAGGATGCAAAACCGAGTGCAAACTGCTCCCTACCAGCAGCTTCGCCTCGGTATCAAGCCCTTTGCAGCTGAGCGATCTCGGCACAGCCAGCGTCTCCTGGGTACCCTTCAAAGGCCCGTGCGCCGTCAGCACGGAGACTCAGTAGAAGGCGAGGCGGCAGCGAGGACCTTACCCTAGAGGAGCCCGGGAGCCGCAGCCCCTCCCCGCCAGCCCCGTCGGCCGGCTTCGCGCCGCGGAGCACGGGCGGCCCCGGAAGGCGGATGTGGTTCCGGGTGGCGCGGCGCCATGGATTCGCTGTGGCGGCTGAAGCGGTTCGATGCCTTCCCCAAGACCCTGGAAGATTTTCGGGTCAAAACGTGCGGGGGCGCGCTGGGTGAGCGGGCGGGGTGAGGGCGGTCGGGGGCCGGCGGCAGGGCGCGGGCCTCGCCGTGGTGCGGCGGCCGGGGCGACCTTGCGGGCCGGCGCTCGGTAGCAACTCGGGGCAGTGGCGGGCGGTGTGAGGCGGGGTTGAGGCGAGGCGGGCGGGCGCGACCGGCGGGACTGATGGCGGTTCTCGTCTCCCCGGCAGTGACGGTTGTCAGCGGGCTCATCGTGGTGCTGCTTTTCTTCTCGGAGCTGCAGTACTACCTCACCAAAGAGGTGAGTAGCGGCGGCGGGGGGGGCCCAGTGGTGCGGGGGGAGCCTGGCCCCCCCCCGGTGCTGCCTCCTGCTCGCGGTGCCCCGGCGGAGAGGCTGCCCTGCGGCCCGTGGCGGCCTGCTGTGCCCCCGCGCTCCCGCTGAGCCGCCGCCTCCTCCGGGCTGCCCGTGCAGCAGCTTCACCCGCCGCAGACAGGTTTGGGTTTTTTTTCTTTCCCCCTCCTGGTCGCCTTGGCGATGGGAGCGGGTCGCCCTTCCCCGAGAGCCGCTTGGTGCCAGGGCTGGCTGGTGGCCTCCGGCACCCTGTGGCAGGAGAGCGTCTCAAAATCTCTTCTCGCTATCTCGGCTCTCAACAAGCACAAAATACAAAGCAAAGCAAAGCAAAGCACCGCGGGACCCCCTGTCCCCACTCCAAACTCTGAGATTCCCAAAGGATTACTTTTTAGAAATGGCAAACGCTTACCTATTGTGGAAGGTGCGGGAGGCAGCAGCTCAGGTGCCTGACAAACCCCAGGTCTTGAAAATGAGCTCCTGAGCCAGAGCAGTCGAGGGAAAGAGGCCTTTTGATTTGCTTCCAAGTGAAAGACGACTGTGTTTTTTCTTTGTTTCTAGGTTCACCCGGAATTGTACGTTGACAAATCGAGGGGAGATAAACTGAAGATCAACCTGGACGTTATTTTCCCACATATGCCTTGTGCTTGTGAGTCAGATTTCTGAATGTTGGGGATAGTTTTCCTACTTGCCAAGGGCCCGAGAGGCTCAGTGTAGCATGGTGCTTCCAAGTGCTGCTTGGGCCATGGACAGAGAGGAATTGATGATCCCTTGTGGTTATGCAGAGATTCCAGCCAGGCCTGCTGGGCATTCAAGCAGCGCTTCCAAGTCAGGCAGCATTACTTTTCGAGTTTATAAATGAGGCAAAGGTATAAACCCACTTCCGTTTCTTACGTTGTGTTGTACTTTGTCAGGGAGCACACTAATACTGAAAAAGCTGGCCCGGAGTTCACTTGGGACTCAAGAGTTGACTGTGGTGGTGGTGTTGCTGAAAAACTTTAGAGCCTCCTTTGGAAGTTACTTGATGAAGCACAGCTTTTCCATGATTTTAGTACTGAAATTCTGGCTGTAATGCCAATGCCATGTGATAACCTTTTTCCAAAATTTTTTAAATCAGAAGGAGCGTTAATAATCTGATTACCTTTTAACTAAACTCAGAACAAAGCAGCAGTATGAAGTGACGGAAGATGTTGCAAGTCTTCCTGGGTATTACTGCTGTGCCTGTTATCTGACTGCGCACTAATCTTCCCTGCCTCTTGTTCTGTTGTCGTAATTCTTTTGGGTAATGCATTGGGCTCTAAATGTAGTGAGTCTGTCTTCCTTCTGACCACCCAAGATACTATTGGTCTTTGCCTTGCTCACATTTAAAAGTGTGTGGGAAGGCCAGAGCGATGGGAATCCTCGGCTGTTTTGTGCAGAGAAGCTGTCAGTCTTCTAAGGGAGCGTGTAGCCAGGAAGTGCATCATGGAGTTTTGATACCAGAGTGGGCCCACAGACCTTCTCAATCTTCTTTGTGAAAAGGGATCAGAAGGAAATGTGCTGATGTTGAAGGGGGAAGGGTGAGGGAGTAGAGGTAGGAGGCAGCTTTCAACCAATTAACTCCTGAAAACGGTTGTGGTCTTTAAGGGGTTTTGTTTTGGTTTTTTGCCCAAAGCACATTATTTCTCAGGGTAACGCTTTCTGTGGCAGTTGGAAACAGTCCTTCTTGTCCACCAAACCAAAGCCCATGTTTGGCAGGGTCATTTAGGGTGCTGCAATGTGTGTTTTATTCCCTATAAGTCCCCATCCATACGCACTCTTCCAGGTTGGCACGTTCTTATCCCCCTCGCTGAAAGATTCTGTATCTTCACTGGTTGAACGCTCTTCCTCAGCCTGCCGCAGGCCGTAACAAATGTGTGTTTATTGACCTTTTTCCTTGCTCGCTGGTTTCAGATTTGAGCATTGATGCCATGGATGTAGCAGGAGAGCAGCAGCTGGATGTAGAGCACAATCTGTTTAAACAACGTTTGGATAAAGCTGGCAATCGTGTGACTCCAGAGGCTGAGCGACATGGTAAGATGCTATTCTACCTTGGCTACGTAAACCTCTCCTCTGTGTTTTTTACATGTTATGACTCATCGTTGTACTTTGATACAAACAAGAAACGATTCTGGCAAAGTGTTGCGTCTAACCGTGATACTGTCTTGACTGTTCCTTTCCAAAACATGAGCTCCTTCTTACCTTTTCTGGGAGGTAGTGTAGTTCTACGTAGCAGCGTGAACTAAATTTGTTGATTTGTATCACTCAGATTTAACTTCTCTGTTCTTGAAGTTGAAAGGCTAACCTAAGCCAAGAGCTGAACAATTGGCAGGTATGAGAGTTTCTCCCGTTTGTCGTGGGAATGTGGTGGAAGTGTTCTTACTGTTGTGTCACTTAGCAGCCTCTCTGAATAACTCTTGTATTCAGAGGTTGTGACATTTCAAATCTAGTGTCTGGGGACAAAAGCATCTGTTCCGTATCTAGTTCTCAGTTAACACATGTAGGCCTCCTGCCTTGCTTGTATTGCCAGTCTCCATCAGGATTGCTCCATCTGAACTGGTTGCTCCAACTCCTTATCTAATCAGTGGAGAGGAAGAGAAACTTGTAGGACGCAAACTATCTCGCCTAGAAGAGGTGTTTTAAAATAGATGGGATGTGTTGCATGCAACAAGCAATTTCTTCTGCTGTCTGGAAGAAGCACGCGGCTAGTTCGGTTTCCATCACCCATGTTGCAAGTTAGATCAGAAGTATCCACCCATCTTCATTAAACTCTACGATTATCAGTTCCTATTAGTAACACTGACATTCAGTCAGTTCTTTAAACGGCAGCTATAGCAGTATTGACCTTAAATGTAGGAAAGCATACCCAAATTTTGTGGAGTAGTATCTGGAGGCTTTTCCTAATCGTAGTTTCATTAAAATAGCTTAATGATTTCTTGGTAGGTTGCATTCTGTGCTTGGATGTCATCTTATTCGTTTCCATTGAATGACAATAAGTGATTGAATTCTTTATTGGTGGTTCTTATCGTTTCCTTCCTTTTAATGTGGACATGTTTCACACTGCATATGTGCATGCAAGCTGAGGACCATGTTAACAGGAGGAAACCCCACATGTAGAGCTTTATGTACTGCAAATTCTTTGTAGTCTCTCAGCTGTGTGCATTACCTCTGGGTGCTGTCTCTGAGACAGCTCATCAGGCAGCTACTGATGATGTTTAAAAAACTGTTCCTGGTTGCTGTATCTTGAAAGACTGCTTGTATTGTACAGGCGTTCTTACTGAAATGGTGGGAATCATGGCTTTGACAAAGCATAGCAATTATTCAGCTGTGTTCTTCCCAATGCTATCTTTCAGTGTGGTGACAAGATTAAAAGCCGTACCAGTTTTTATGATGAATTCTTGAGTGCACATCCAACTACTTTGAACGTTGTATGCTTTAGAACGCAAGTCTTGCACAGTTGTTTAATAATGGGTATATTTTCCTGAAAGTTTTTATTTGCTTGATCATAACTACCATAAAGTATTTGATGAAAGAAATAAGATTAAGGATTGATTTTCATGCATATTTTGTACTTTCTAACTAAAATCTCTTCTTTTTGTGGCTAATACGAAATACAGATGTCTTTTATACTCACTTCTGTGCACCTGTTACACCTCCCAATCTCAACAAACAAGGCCCTGATAACGTTTTATCCCGTCAGCAGTGCCTGACTGCAGGATGCGCAGCTTCCGACACACAGTCGTTGCAGTTATTGGGTGTCGAACAAAACAAGAGTACAAGATAGCATTTCTAGACATGCCTCATCACTTTGCCTCCTCTTTTGTCTTAGAGCTGGGGAAGGAAGAAGAAAAAGTGTTTGATCCAGATTCTTTGGATGCCGATCGCTGTGAGAGCTGTTACGGGGCAGAGTCAGAGGACATTCGGTAACCTTTACATCTTTTCATATCTTCTTAGCATTTGAATTCAGACTGTTCTGTTGCGTGCATGGTTTTTTTCCGAAATGTCTATGAAGGTCTGTGCAATGAAATCCTCCTGGGCACGTGTTCCGAGAACAGTGAGAACTGTTGTGGTTTTGGTATGCTTTTGGAAGCGGCACTCCAGATTGTTAAGAGCGTGCAGAGTTAAATTGTCTAGTTTGTCTGCACGCCTGTTTAAGGGCAGTGCAAACTGCACTACCTTTGCAGTAGCACAAAGACTGTATCTCAGCAAACTGCATCTTTTCTGGGGTTATTTGGTGTCCAGAGGGGAGCTGCGTAAATTATTTCACCATTGCATGAGCTGTCTTGGAATAAAACCTAGTTATGGCTTTGCATCCTTTGCACTGCTGCTGCAAGCTTCGCATCCTTATGGGAGCAAAGACCAGATGTTTATCGCTCACACAAACAGTGGGTGTCATTTGGTGTTTCTCATTCCTCCTACCTGCAAATTCCTGTAGGAATGGATCCGTGATAGGCTGCAGGTTCTGGACTATCTTTCGCTGTTACTGTCTCTGTAGCGACTTGGTTTGTCCCATCTGCCAAGTTGTGTGCTTCCCTGTAGATGTTTCCATCTTGTGGGATTCATGACTGCAGCCTTCAGCTTTCTCTTTGGTCCAGCAAAACACGCAGCCAAGACAGAAGACTGTTCTTTCCCGTGACCAAGGTGTTACCCAGAGGTAGAAAAGCAACGAAGCAAGTTTACTGTTAACCCTCCCTCCAATGCTGACAGTCTTGCCCTAAAAGCAGAGGAAAGGAGGAATAGAAACAGGCAGATGCTTTGTTCACAGGGAGAAGTTCCAAACTGCTCAGAACTGTGGGACGCTGGTGTCATTTTTGTAGCAAGTTTCTTTGCTACAAATTTCTTTGTCTGAAAGGACAGGCAAAGCCCTCTTCAGACTCCAGCACTGCATGAAACCAGCTTGCATCCTCATGCTGAAATCTCAACAAGTACATCCAAAAGCTCGAGCTCCTTCAGGAGTGTTAGGTCAGCTCCCGAGGTCTGGTCCCTGATGTTTGCTGTATCACTTTGTTGGAGAAAAATCCGCCACGAATTCAAGTCCTGAGCTGGAGTGTCTCTTTATAGCGATAAAGGTGGTAAGATGATGGTGCTTGTGCTTTTGCAGGTGTTGTAATACTTGTGACGATGTCAGAGAAGCATACA
The DNA here is from genome assembly GCF_028858705.1 of Grus americana. NCBI lineage: Eukaryota > Metazoa > Chordata > Aves > Gruiformes > Gruidae > Grus > Grus americana. Next base: position 39,145 of record NC_072868.1, read on the forward strand.
GGCGGCGAGGCTGGGCCTTCAAGAACCCGGATAGCATAGAGCAGTGCAAGAGGGAAGGGTTTAGCCAGAAAATGCAAGAGCAGAAGAACGAGGGCTGCCAAGTGTATGGTTTCCTAGAGGTCAACAAGGTGAGAGATGGGTTTTGCTGTGAACCTGCTGCATGGTGGTGCTGACTGTGAAAAGGCAGAATTGGGGCGTTCCTCTCCTTTTCCAGCCTTAGGTGTTCACAGGACTGTAATATAACAACCCCTGGGCTCAGCAAGGTACTTGTGCCCGTAAAGGAGTTCAGTAGGAGAGTCAGGAAAAGCAGTGGGAAGGGGCTAATGCTTTGTTTCATTGTGTGGGCTGGTAGGCAGCCTGCCGGCTGGAGAAGCTTAGCTTTTCCTACTGTCTAGTGAGTCTTTTTGCCGAGGTTTCTGGAGGAGGAGAGGCAGCTGCTTTGAGGTTAGATTGTCCCACCTGCCCTTCTGGTCTTAAAACAGAGACCACTAGTGGATGCTGGAGGTACCAGTAGCCAACACTTGCCAGCAGAGGTGCCGGAGAGAGTGAAATGTTATCCTCTTTAGAAAAACAGCGGAAGCAAGACTGTTGGAGTTGGTTGACAAAGCTGAAAATGCTCAGAGAGGTGGTTGTTGCAACTGGTGTAGGAAAACGTAGTACAAGATGTACCAGATAACTATGTGACTACCCTGTCATTTGGTGTGTTAACAAACCCAGAACACTTGGATGTGCAGGTTACGTATCCAAGTACATTCTAGAAGTCAGGCCCAGGCTAATTTTTTTAAATTTTTTTAAATTTTTGATTCAAACTCTGGGGGTTTTTTGCATCTTGGTGTACTCTTCTTGGAGACCACATTCTCTATTTCTGGAAAGTAAACCTTTTACTCATGAAGCCAGACATTGTGATTTGAGCATCATCATGGGTACCGAACCATTACAGGACCCTCTGTCACATTCAGATCCTCCAGGGCAGAGTGTGTATAATTGCTAGTAAGTGTCAGTGAGGATTGGCACCTGATATCCACATCCCTTTCAGATTCCAGGATGAAATTTTAACAGCCTTTGTCTTTTGGGGTGTTTTGGGGCTTGGGTATTTTTTTGCAAGTTCAGTGCTTTATTTTTGTGGGTTTTGGATGCAGCTTATTTTCATGGACGTATACGTAGGATTGCTGTTTATTGTATTAAGTTTTTTTTGTTACCCTGCTCAGTCTCCCCCTCGGTTACTTTCTCCACTTCTTTTTTGTGATACGTTTTTGTATTTTCTGCAGCAGCAGTCAGTTCCCTCCCAATAGACTTAATTCTTTCTTCTTCCCATTTTTATGTCCACTGAAATAATCTACTTAGAACAGTTAATACCAACATCAGTATGTAATTATGGCTTTCCACATGACTGCCTGTGAGGAAGAGAGGAAATTCATATCTCATGAAAGTGAGGTGCTCGGTGTATATATTGTTTAAACAAAAATGTAAAAATCTAAGCACCGCTGCGACTGATTTATTTATATAGATTCAGACCTTTTAATGAAAGATTTCTGTCTCCCACAGGTAGCTGGAAATTTCCACTTTGCACCAGGAAAAAGTTTCCAACAGTCTCATGTCCATGGTAAAGTATTTTCTTTTCCTGCTTATTGTGACCTTTAGCTTCCAAGTGTATCTGACCATTTTCTTTGAATGTCTTTGCACTGCTATCCATAATAGCGATGACACTGCTGCGGTGAGGAGGGCATTGTTGAAGTTTTGTTACAGAGGTTTAGAACCATCGTGAACAAATAGAAGTGTTTTCTGGAGGTGCTGCCACATGGGTGTGGAAGAACTTGGGAGGAGAATGTTTATGGGCAGTCTGACAGTCTCACTGGTTCCACAGAACTGCTGCTCTGATGTACAACAACCTCAAGTAAATGGTTGGAAGGGACCATTAAAGGCCATCTAGTCCAACCCCCCTGCAATGAGCAGGGACATCTGCAACTAGATCAGGTTGCTCAGAGCCCCGTCCGGACTGACCCGAGTGTTCCCAGGGATGGGGCATCTGCAACTTCTCTGGCAACCTGTTCCAGTGCCTCACCGCCCTCACAGTTAAAAGTTTCTTCCTTATATCTGGTCTGAATCTACCTTCTTTTAGGTGAAAACTATTCCCCTTCATCCTATCGCAACAGGCCCTGTTAAAAAGTCTGTCCCCATCTTTCTTATAAGCCTCCTTTAAGTACTGAAAGGCCACAGTCAGGTCTCCCTGGCGCCTTCTCTTCTCCAGGCTGAACAAGCCCAACGTTCTCAGCCTTTGCTCACGGGAGAGGTGCTTCAGCCCTCAGATCATCTCCGTGGCTTCCTCTGGACCTGCTCCGACAGGTCCATGTCTGTCTTGTCCTGAAGACCCCAGAGCTGGACACAGCACTCCAGGTGGGGAGTTCTCTCTTGCTTTCCTAGTTATTCATAACACATGATTTCCCTTTTTTCCTAACCTTTTTCTGGGCAGTGTTTTCATGGCACCAAGAAACAACCAAGGAGTTTTCTCAGACCCGTGAGGAAAATGGACATCTTGGAGCCTGGTCTTTCTTGTACATGAAGCTGAGGCTGTTTTCTGCCTCAGTATGACCTTTCTTCATGATCTTTTTTTTTTTTTTTTAAACTGTACAGAAAGAAGGAAGGAAGGGGGTTTTTTCCCCTTAAAAAACTTGACTAGTATTAGTCAGAGGGCAGAGCTCTGTGAGATATTTCCTGAGCTCCCTTGGAAATATCTCGTTTGGATCGTAATTATAATAATAATAATAATATATTATATTATATAATTATAAGGAAGCAAAAGGTCTCACTCCGGGCACCGTGGCCTTCAAGATTCTGTATAGAAACCGTCTATCTGTTTATTCTGCATTCTCTAGCCAAAACAGGGCCATCTTGCTGCCCTAAGACTCCCTCCTTTGGCTGCTTCTCAAACCAACCTTGGGGATCTCCATCCACAATGTTCCTATAAGAGATAAGCAGACACCAGTGTTTTTAAACACTAACGTGCAATTGCCACAAGGACCTCTGATGGTCTCCTGAAAATCTTTTCTTTTGCAAAGCGACTGTTTGGCATTTCACTTGTTTTAACACAAATTCTCCTTCCTGCCTTTATGCAACACTCATGTGCCTGAAGGAACCAGAAACACTGGAAATGCGGAAAAACTAAAAGTGTAAAAAAAAAAAAAAAAAAAAAAAAATTAAAAATTAAAAATTGTCCACTTGTAAGAAAAGTGTTATTTTGTCCTTTTTGTTTTGTTTCTGCCTGCGTGAATGGCGAATCCAGGTGAGATGATTTCGCCTCCCCTGTTGTTGTTTGCGTGGCTGTTTTTCTCTGCTTGTATGTAACACCTTTGTTCTCATGTTCTGTTGACGTTGGTTCCGTGTTTATACACATGTACCCAACCCAGGTGAAAGTTGTTCTGCACGGTCATTAAAGACAGCTTTGCATTCCTTCTGGTTTCTCATAATCCCCAGGCCCGGAAGGAAATGTAATTTGGAAATTGAGGGAGGGTGTTTTTCTGTCTTTAGAGAACTGAAGGGAAAGGTCCGGCTCTGCTGGGTTAATGCAACTTTTATCCATCCATCCATCCATCCATCCATCCATCCATCCCCTAACATCTCAAACCTTCTCAGAAAAATGCCTTACCCAAATCTTAGGTCTCCCCAGACTTATTTCTTAAATATCCATATACCGCGGTAGTCTTTATGCCTGTCACGTAAAGGGTGGGAGTCCGATGTGTGGCCGAGGGAGGCCCTCCCGTTGAGTCCCGAGGTTCAGAAAGCACCCCCTTGCTCTCTAAACTCCTTCTCAGAGAGGAGCCTAGGTGCGGCTGGGTCTAGTCTTAGTCCCAGACTTGGTCAACAGTTTAAGTCTAAAGGGTTATATATAGCCACATATCAGAGTCAACGTTTGCCTGTCAGAGCCCCCAAAGGACTTTGACTGACTCAGTTTCGCAAAGTTGAAGCAGATAGAAGTGGGTGGAGGAGAAGGAGCACAGCCCGTCGACCGCCTCTTCCAGGTTCTTTTCTTCCCCCACCCCCCCCCGCCCTCCCAGGGATAACTTCCTCAGTATCCTTTATAGCTCAGCCTTGGCTGTTCCCTGCCACGGGTGACGTTTAACATGATTTGGGTGGAGAGTCGAGTACTATAGTCATATAGGTTTAGCATGTACTCCTTTTCGCTCATTATCATATTTAGGGGTGTCAACTTTAATATTCGTTTTGCAGATAATGAAGCAAAAGGTCTCACTCCGGGCACCGTGGCCTTCAAGATTCTGTATAGAAACCGCCTATGTTCTTCTCAGATGCTGTGTTCTTCTCAGCTGACCACTGGAGGCTGAGCACTTTATTACTAGAGGTATTTCTGCAGCATAGATGTTGTTCCTGTTTTATCTTAGTTTTCATCATTACTAGATGGTTTAGTGTGCGTTGCTATTCATTCCTCATCTCAGGTCATCGAAATCGTTCTCTCTCGGAGAATTCACACGGCTGATCTTACGCCTTGGTGCCATCCGTAATGGTGAATGACCTTTTAGCCAGTGCGTAAACATACTGCTTGTACTTCTTGGACAGGTGCTCTGTCTGTCTTCAGAGACTGTGATTCTCCCGGAGAATCCGAGCTGGAGCTTGGGGAATTTGCTTTTGAAGCGAGCAGGGACTCTGATTTTCGTCCCAAGTTACGGGAAGCATTGAAAACTGGTCGCTTTAAGCCCGCACCGTGATGCTCCATCTTCAGAGGGTCAGAGAAGACCCCGGCTCCTCAGTGTCATACCGGCTGCAGACGGTCTTGTCTTGTTCCTCAGCTCATCTGCGATCCAGTTGCACTGAGAAATCCCCGGTCGTTAGGAGGAGGACGGAAGGAGGTCGTGAGGAGGACTGAAGCGGTACTTCCAAGCAGACTTTTTGGCAGGGAAACTAGTTAGTTGTCCTGGCTCTCCTGCATCAAGGGAAAACCAGAGTCAAACGTTATGGCTATTTACAGTCTTCCGTTCCAAGCAGCACAGCCTCAAGCCCTGCTTATTCATTTGGAAGGAGCCGAGACTGGGTTTGCTTCACTCGCGTCTGCTCCGCAGGCTTTGGATCCTAAACTGAGTTTTTCTGTTGGGTTTATGCAGGGTGCTGCAGGTTTTGGTGGAGTTGTCTCCTTCCCTTGTGCCTCTGGGAGGACAGCCTCCAGCACCAGCTGTGCCTGTTTGTGATTCTGGAGATCATGGCTGTTTTCTTTGCAGCAGTTCACACCTTCTCGCTTTCCTTCCTGGCTCAGAGAAAAGAGGAATGATTGAATGATCCAGCTTTGCAGCCTCCGGAGGTTAAGCCACAGGTTCAGGCGCTGCTGCCACATCTGTCCATGCCTGTACAGCAGCAGCAGCCGTCTCCCGCTTCAGCTGCGGTGCCTGGCAGCGAGTTTCCAGCACGCGGGAGAGCCCCTAGTGAGAGGTTCCTCAGGAGAGAGGCGATCGTCCTATCAATTCCTTCTTCCTTGCCGTATTTCTCCTAGTCAAGGGGAAGCTGAGGCTTCTCGTTCATCCTTTAGGTTATCTGTGGACCTCTCTGTTGCTGAGGTGCCAAGGGCTTGTACTTGAAGGCCCGTGAAGACCCAGCGGACTCTGCTGGGACGGTCGATGCAGCCACAGATTCAGTGTGGGCGTAAGACGAGTTCAACAGAAGGTTGGGTGGTCCCCACCTTGGCTCTGCACTGAGTAACAATTAAAGCCTGCAGATGTTTACTGAAACCTGAGGCGTGATTTTGTAGCCTTTTTTCTTCAGTGTAACACCTCTGCTAGGCATTTGCCACACAGACCGCAAACGTCCTGGTCAGCTTTTGGCTGACCCAGCTCACGCAAAGGCCCGATGGATTCTGGGAGCAGCGCCATTAGGTGCAAGTGAGAGCACCAGGGAGGCAGCACAGGGGGCCAGAAAGAGCTAAAGGGCCATGATGCAGCCACCGTCACCTGCAGCCGGCTGTCTCCTGTAGCCGTCATCTTTGTCTGGCAGTACTGGCAGAATCTGCTGATTTTTGGAAATGGTATAGAGCAGACTTCCAAGGCGGAAGGGATAAAACATCAGCTGAGCCAAAAAGCCTTTGAAGCAGCTCCAAGAGCAGCTGGACTGCTGAGGCTCTTGTGCTTGTGCTTCCCAGCGTGATACAGGGGACGCCCGCACTGTGAGGGAGGAGGAGGGATGAGCGCTCTCGCTAGGGCACTTTGTTTTATTTCTTCGTGAGCTCACGAAATAAAGCTTAACTCACAGAGCACGTTGTCCTGTAAATGTCAAGCTTTCTCTCCCGTACTGGGTTTCCTCTAACTGCTCGCAGTCGTTCCATCTCTCCGTGCTTGGTTTTCGTAGGAGCTTGGAACTCCTGCTCCAGTGGCAGTCAAGGGCTGAAGGTTGAGCTTTTAGCAGAGAGCCCTAGCTGTTGAGTTGGCTTCCCTGTGCGATGGACCTTTTCTCCTGTCGCTGCGGTCCCCCCCTTCTCGCCCCAGTGTCCCCATACCCCCCACCCAAGACTCTGGTGTCGGGGACCGTTTCCTCCCGCTCCTGCTCTCCCAGGCGCTACAGGGAGCGCTTTTGGCCCCCAACGTTCTACGGGGCCGTTAACAGTCTCTGAGCAGAAGTCGCTGGAGCAAACGGCTGCCGGGGCGGCCTCTCCCCCGCGGCAGCAGCGCAGCCCGGCGCGGCACCCTCAGCGAGAAGCGAGAAGGGAATCGCTGCCACAGAGCGGCCCCGAGCGAGCCCGGCCTGTCAGGCGGCGGAGCCCCGCGGGCGGCGGGCCCGGCTGGCGAGCGGGGGCATGGCGGCGCGGAGCCAGGCCTCCCTGCGGCGCCGGCTGCAGAGCTCGCAGGAGGCGCAGCAACGCCAAGCGGTGCTGGTGCGGAAGCTGCAGGCGAAGGTAAGGAGCGGGGGCACCTGCCCGGGGGGGAGCTGCCCGGGGACGGGCCGCGGTGGCGGGGCCGGGGTGCCCGGGCCGCCCGCGCCGCGCTGAGAGGGGACTCGGCGGCGGCGGCGGCGGCGATCTCGGGGGGCGAACGCGCGGCCCCAACGGCGCCCTCCCCGGGGCTGCTGCGGGCGGGACGGCGCCGAGCCCGGAGCTCGGGGGAGGCCCCGGGAGCCGCCCTGCTCCGCCCGGCCTGCTGGGCGCCGTCACACACACACACACACAGACACACGCCCCGAGCCCCTCGTCAGGTCTCTCCCGTCCTTAACTAAAGATGCCGGGCTTGCCAACGCCTTTGTTTGGCCAGGTGAGCAGGGGGCTGTCCCAGAGGTAGGAGTCAAGCCGGCGGCGGTGGTTTCGCGTGGCCCCGGACAGAAGCAGGCAGCTCTGGCCTGGTCGGCCCGGGGCGCAGGAGCGCCGGCAGCGAGGAGGGTGCCGGCCCCGGGCGGAGGGTCGGGGCAGTGTCCGACGGTGGTCACGGCGTGGCTGGAAGCTCCTCCTGCTTTCCTTGCCCGTGCTTGTCTTCTGCAGCTGAACAGACACCCGCGTTCTGCAGCGGCTGTGCAGGGCTGTGGTCAGAACTGACTTGACTTGCTACTTAGTGAAACGCAACTTGCAAAACTCATTTCTCTAACTTCAAGGACCCGCTGGACCTTGAGCCCGTTGGAAGGACTGATCTGGGGGACGTAGTGGCCATAGGCCAGGCACGGCTCTCTAAGGCGCTCTCGTCATTCTGTTTGCCACCTCTGTCTTAGGATGAGCAGATAGCAGTGCGTGTAAAAGACACCCTGTCTCCTGTATTCTTTAATCTTAGATAAGGTGAAGCTTCCCTATGTCGTAACGACTTCTTGTTGACGGGATCGGCAGCACTGTGAAATGTGCTCTGCTTGGGCTGTCAAGACCTGCAGAAAAGCGAATGCAGGAGGGGCCGCGTCTGCTACAAGCCACATTCGCTCACCTTCATTCTGTGTGCCCATCTAGGTACTGCAGTACCGGACTCGGTGTCGAGAGTTGGAGCAGCAAGTGCAAGCAGGAGGGGTGAGTGTGCAGGTTGCTAACTAACGATAGCGTACGTAGCATTCGCTACCGCAGGCAAAAAGCTCCCCAGAGCAACGGCAGAGGGAAACAAGCGTTTGCTGCCTGAGGCTTTAAAGAAGCGCTGCAAGGCTGCCCGGCCGTCTTTTGTCCAGCTGCCGTTCTTAGAGCAGCCAGTAATCCCAGAAATGCCGGCCCGGAAAACCCGATCAAGAAGGATTGTAACGTTGTGAAGGAGTGCTTTATTGCTGGAGTAAGGTTTGTCCTAGGTCTCGGGAGAGGGCTCTACTGCCTGTTAGGTTCTGTGGCTGTCTCTGACAAAGACTTGGTTGAAACATGGCGTGTTGGAAGGCAAGAATGCTGGCGTTCAACATACAGAGCTGGCTCTGTGCTTTTCCTTCTGCTTCACGGCCAAAGTCAACCTAGGAAACGAAGGGTAGGAGAGTACTCCCAGGCTTCAAGTCTGAGTGAGCACTGGCGGTCATGAGCTGAGGATACTTAGCTGTGAGAGTGCAACGGCGGGAGACTGAGGAGAGCTGCTCACGCTGAGTAACACCCTTCCCCTCCCTTCCTCTCCCTAGTCGTGACACTGTTAAGCCTGGAGGAAGCCACGAGCTCCTGAGATACCAAAGAAATGGAGGGGAAAGCCACGGATGCTAACAGTAGTGAAGGGTCCACAAGAATTTGACTCAGCATTTCCTTTCTTCTTAAGGGATCCCTTCCAGGCAGGTGGGAAGCCAGAGAAGCCCGCGACCGGGAGAAAGCACTGCTTCAGTTGGAAGAGGAGCATCAAAGGTAAAAGGAAGAAGTGTTAACCTCACACATGGTATCCTGGATGCTCGCGGAAGCGAGGGAAGACCTGTCAGCGCTACCTGGTCTCCCCAAGGGAAGCAGTCGGGCAAGCCGTTTGGAAAGGAGAAAGGTCCACAATCTGTTCTGTGCCACAGGAATAGTGGTGTGTGCCGAATGGCTCTGTTTGGAGCGGGGGGGTTGTTCTGGGTGACCTCCAAAGGTCCCTTTCCAGCCTAAATTATTCTGTGTCTCAGTCGGTGAGCTGCTCAGCAGAGCCTGGGTTTAGGTTGAGAATCAAGCCCCGACATGCTGAGCATTCCGTGGCGCAGGAGTTGTCCTCTTTGGGTTCGCTCGAATAGCATATCCTGCGCTTGGATCAGAGCCTTCCAGTAGAGCACTTGGCACCACAGGCATCTTCTGCCGCATTGCTTTCCCTGCTTTTCTTTTTCCCTCGGCCCCAGAGATAAATGGTGTGTGGTGTAAAAGGCACCTGTGTGCTGTGTTACGTATGTTGCAAGCTAAGGTGGGAGAAGCCCAGCTCCTGTTTTGATCCAGAAACTGAGTTCTGTGCTTGTTCGCAGGGCAGCGGTTCTCTCCATTTAGTTCATGAATTTAGTTTCCTGGGTGGGATATTAGCCTGTGGTCCCAAAGTCATTAAGCTGCAGTGCCTGACCTCTCAGCTCTCAGTTGAAAGTTGCGCATCAAGCTGTTTCCCCTCTGTGTATGGCGCTGTCTTTGTGGTGTGCAGTTTACTGGATCAAGAAGGTGGGGGTCTTTGCTACAGGTCTTACACAGTGTATAGGACAAGGACAGGGAGAGGCTGAACGGGAAGGTGAGGGCAGTGCTGGGTAGAACATGAGTTTGCCATAGCAGGGAGATCTTTCTTAATCCTAGAAAGCACTTTTCCTGCCTCTCGGTTTGACAACCAAGTCAGCGTTGAAGGAGCTGGAAAAGCACGGGGATGCTGCTTGTGGATAGCAGTTGTGCCGTGACCTCATCGCTGTTTCTCCTTTGCCAAGGTGTGAGACTCTGGCTGAAGTGAACGCTGTCCTGCAGGAGCACCTAGGTAAAGCGACTGAGGTTAATTCAGCCCTCAAGGAAGATGTTGGGAAACTGACGGCGGATTGGATGAGGGCCCGGGAGGAGCTGGAATTGAAGGCGAGCGAACGGCGCAATGAACGTGAGGTAAGGATAGGCTACGGGAATGTCAGACGTGATGCCCAAGCGGAATGGGAAGGCATTTTATTTCTGGCACGGAGGACTTGCTGTGTGAAAGTTGTGGCTGCCTTGAGGACGTCTTGGTGTTGCCTGGCCAAAGACAGGGGTGTGAGATGGAGGAGGGTCAGCAAATCGTGGTGCTGGAAGACGCCCCCCCCCGGCTGTGACCATACTGCTCAGTCTTCAAGGCAAATGCTTGCTGCTGCTGGATGCCGCAGGGCAGTCAGACGTGAGCGCTCGTCCTTTTAGTAGTTCCTAAATCTCTGTCGACAGCAGTGGAGACCGGAGAGGTCTGTGTCTTTTCACATTCAGAGCAGCCAACCGAAGAACAAGACAGGCCTCCCTTACCAAGAGTGTCTTGCAAGCAAATCTGACCCTGGTCTTGGAGGGGCTTGTTTTTGTCTTCCTCCACCAAGACTGTTAGACATCTCTGCAAGGCGAGATGACAAATCATGATCGGTTTGCTTTGCCGATACCCACTCCTGCAGGAGAAGCGTGGGTGTTTCCTTCCTTGAGGTCAGGTGACGAGTCTGCTGGGGGATGCTTCTGTGGTGCCTCTTCGGCCCTTGATACCCCTGTTGGAATTGTTATGAAAGGAGACCCGGTGATGGTGGTTGTACTCTCTCCTATCTGCACGACTTGCAGAGTGACGGCGAAGGCTGAATTGGCATTTCTTTTTGTCTTTGCATGTTTAGCTTTATGACAGCTACTTAAAGGGTGAACGTAACCGCCTACTCAGCCTGTGGCGTCAGGTGGTGACCTTCCGCCGTCACTTCCTGGAGATGAAGACTGCCACTGACCGGTGAGTAGAAGTTAAGGCTGGATCCCTTGCAGGAAAACTGTAGCTTCCCTTCTCACCTGCTTTTTGAGCCTCGATGTTACGTTAGTTGCGGCTACAGATATGATTTCTCCTTTGGTAGCCTGAAGCCATGCCATTAAGCGTGCCTTAGGCTGTTTTCGGAATCATTTTGTTTGATGCTGGTTTTCAGATAAAACCGAGGGGCTCGGGCTCTAAGCAGTGCAGAGGCCCTGAACGGATGAACTTGACTGTGGTGCTGTTTGGGCACATTAACACGGACACAGGCGCACGTGGACACATTGGAAGAGCCTCACCAAAGCTGTGCATGCAGCACCTAGCGCGGTCCCTTTTATAGAGTGACGAAAATCTGCCTTAAATCTCACTTGCGTTCTTTTCCCCCTGCTCCTGATGGGAAGATCATTCATGGATACCTGTTTTTGTCCTTCTCCTTTCCAGCTTACATTTATTCTGGTCAGTTTGCATCCGCTTATGCCTCTACCAGCATTGTTGAGAGAAAGGATAGCTTCTCTACCCTGTTACTGCATTTGTCCAATTTATTTTGCTTAGTTTGATACCTCCTTTTTAGGATTGCTTTCTTGTTCTTGGGCTCTCTGAGGTTCCTTTCTCACAGCTGCAAACAAAAATCGTGTAGCCGTAATAGTACGTTCTTCTGGTGTCAGCATGCAATTTCAAACGCTGGGTTACCGTCAGCCATTTACCTTATCTGATGGTAAGCTTTCCTTAATGTGTAGAGTATGCCTGAGCTACTAGTTAATCCTTCTGGCTGTGCCATCGATTTCTTCTTATCTCTGAGGAGAAAACAGAGTCGTTCCTCAACCATCAAAGAGACCCGTTGCTCAACTCTCAAGATGCGTCCTGATCCCAAAGTGTCAGATGAATGATTCGTCCCCGGTGAAGATGTCATCTTTCCTGCCAGCTTTTACGGTTGCACAATTCCGTGCTTGAAAAGTGAGTCAGCTGATAAAGATGGTGGTGTGAACGTTCTCTCTTTCTTTATTCTCCTTCAGAGATTTGTCAGAGCTGAAGGCCGAGCAAATGAGGCTTTCTGGATCTATACTTGTAAACTGCTCCCGCCTAAACTCCGGCATGCAGCGCTGGGAGTCCGTCCCTCTGGGTAGACCTGTCCTAAAGGATCAGGCGCAGCAGCAAGCGGACCAGGAAAGAAGCCAGAGGACTTGGGAAGTGATGTGCTTACAAGCCAAGGGGGACCCGGAGAAGGAGGAGCTTCAGGACAGGTAAACGTGTTTTAAACTTTGGAAGGAGTCAGCATCCCTGGAGGTCTTTAGAAGACATGTAGATGTGGTGCCTGGGGACATGGTTTAGTGGTGGACCTGGCAGTGTTAGGTTTCCGGTTGGGCTCGATGATCTTAAAGGTCTTTTCCAACCTGCATGATTCTGCGATGCTATGCTCTTGGTTTTGGAAAGGAGAATGTTTTCACACGAAAAACTTGTTTGTCCCTTCCCCTTCTCGTAGACTGAAGGACTTAGCTGCACTTGAAGGAAAACAGTCATTATCACAGAGTGAGTTGGTAGTCGCGAGAGAGACACTGGAGGAATGGCGTCTTCAGAGGGATCTGCTGAAGCGCGAGAAACAGGAGCTTACAATGGCCCTGGAAAAGGTATGGTCACCTTACTCCTAGGCAGCACTTGTGGGAGAGGGAGTTGTGATAGCAGGACCGCCACCGGTGCTGTTTCTGGCAGTAGAAGAGAGGGACAATGTTGTTCTCCTTCTTGGAAAACGGTGATCGGATCACACAGGCTCGTGGGTGTAGTCAGTCCCCAGGTGCCTGCTGGGCACGCTGAATTGGGAGTATGTCGGCAATGCGAAAGGGGATCTGGAGTCGCTGCTTGAAGTCAGGGATTTTCCTGTCTTTGTTTTCATGTTGTTCTGCTGTCTCTTCAGGCAGAGCAGTCAGTAGCAGAGTTGACAGGGGCTCTGAATAAGCTGCGTGCTGAAGTAGCTGATCTACATGTTGGAGCCGCGAAGGTGAGCAGTATTCATGAAGCTCTCGCCTTGGATAAAGTGCAGCTGAAGAAACTTGTGTTGCTCCTTTTTCTGTCCAAGCCAAACCTTCTTCATAGGAAATCTTACTGTATTTTATTTCCTCTGTGCTTCTGCGATTGTAGCTGGAGCAAGAGCACGATCTTCTGTCAGGTAAAGTGGCCGAGATGGAGAGAGCAAAGATCTCTGACCAGGAGAGGCTGAACCTGTGTGAAAGAACAAACGAAGAGCTCTGCGCAGAGAAAGCCCGCCTGGAGCAGCTGCTGAAGAAAGCAGAGGAGCACCAGGAGGGGCTGCAGGCAGAGCTGAGGATGCTGGCAGAGGAGAAGGCAGAAACCCAAGATAAACTCAATGAGGTGAGACCAAAAACCTAGTGCTTTCCGGGTGGGCTTTTGGCTGCTTGGCTCAGCGGGGCTCTGTCTGTTGGATTCTGCAGTGTTTTTGTCAAGGAGACGCTTTCCATTTGTTCGAGCCTAGAGAGCGGGACAAAGCTGCAAGTCAGTGTCTGCTGTCTTGTACTGCTGAGAATGGGAATGACGTCCTGACATTGTTGAAGTTGTCTTGCAAGCCATACACGCAGCTTTGAATTGCTCGAGCCTCTTCAGGCCTTGAGGAAGAGGATGAGAAATAGGCCGTGTGACTCTGGACTACCTGATTTTCAGTACAGTGGAAAAAGAGCTTGGGAGAATCGTATCGCTGGAGGAGACTAGGGAGTTTGCCATCATTTCAGTGTCAGTTTCATAATGTACAACCTTGGGTATTACGGGATAACTTTGAGAGGAGAATTGTTTGTTTCGGATGGTCTGTTCTCTGCTAGACAGTCTTGGTTTTCGAGTCCGTGGTATGTTTGGCAAATACCCAGCAGAGGTGTTATACTGAAGACAAAAGCTAAAAAAACATGGTTACTCTTCAAGCTTGAATACCAGCAAGGTATATTAGACGACTTCTTTGTGTAAGACAAGGAAACAGTATTGTTGACGTGAACTCCTGTACCAATAGAGTCTACCATCTCTTTGGCCACATCAGCCAGACTTTCATAAATCACTAACTGATGCTGCCACCACGAGGGCTGTTTCCCTGACAAGCGTCGCCTCATTGCATCCAACTGCTTTACACGCTCAAGTAGGGGACGCTTTGATCTTTTCTTTTTTTTTTTCTTTTTTTTTTTTCTTTTCTCCCTCCCCCCCCCCCCCCCCCGAAGGAGAAAACGTGTATTTTCACTTTCTTCAGCAAGCCAAGTTGCTTTTGCTCAAACTTTCCTGAACATTTCCAGCAACAACTTGAATAGATTCTTAGAGCATTTTAGTTTGCAAGGGGGCAGTTCTGGAAAAACGCAGTGTTTTTGCATGAAAACACGTAGTCTGGGGTATGTAGGTTTGTCCTGAAGGAGCTGTCCGGACCCCGGCAACCCAGTAGGGCCTTACGCGTCGCTTTCAAGTTAACAGTGCCAGCGCCTTCTGGCAGCCCCGGGTATTAGTGCGGTATAGAGCAGATGCTCTGAAGCTTTCAGCCCAAAGTACAGGAGCTCCTTCTCCTCGAGCTGATTCAGAAGTGGCACTGGCTGGCTCTGCATAGAAGCCCAGAGAACGGACTCTAACTGTATTTTGTCCCGCTTTCAGGTTTACCGCCAGCAAGAGTCATCTAGCAGTGGTCTGGAGCAGTTGCGCCAGGAGTCCTCTCGCCAAGGGCATGCACTGGCCAGGGTGTCCAAAGAGAAGGAGTTGCTGGTGCGTGAGAAGGCTGCCCTAGAGGTGCGACTGGCAGCCGTGGAGCGGGACAGACAAGGCCTTTCAGAGCAGCTGGCAGAGGCCAGGTAAAGGTGGGGAGGAGACCCTAAGCAGGACGTTATTTCATGTCTGGAATTATAAAGGTGGTAATCATTACACGAGGATTGATTGCATCCAGTGCTTTTCAGATGTTTTCACCTTCCACGGGCAGAAAATGGAGGAATCTTGAGAAAAAACCCCAAACAGTATCCCATGATTTGAATGGTATTTGCCTGAGAGCTAAAGCTAACAAAGCTCTCCTGAGCCTTGGGCTCGCGTTTATGCCCCTTGCATGTTCCTCTGTGAAATCCAAAGCAAGCCAATATAATTCCTCGGTATCTGGCACCTTGGCTCTGCATTGAGTAATAATTAAACCACGCAGATGTTTACTGAAGCCTGAAGCTTCTCTCTGGGTTTGGTTTCTTGTTCTGTGCATCGGAACACAGATCTTTCCGTATCGAGTAGTTTGAGGTGGGATCTTCAGACTTCAAGGCTATTACACGCGGTGCCCAGTTATTGGGCTGTAGCAACTGTTCCTGCCAGATGTTGCTCTCAAGAGCCTTTTGTTGTCGCAGTTTGGGACTCGGTCTTTTCTGTTCCGTTTTAGAGACTGACTTTGATTTATCCTTAAAAGGGAGCGTAGTGGCTTTGGACTGCCAGCGACTGGCGTAATCAGAAATGTGTGCTTGTTCTCCTTCCCAAAGCTACATCCTCCATTGTCCATCCAAGTGGGTGAAATCCTACATTTGTGGGGTTTATTGTTGTACCACTCGGGTGCCCCTTTCCCCTGAGGGACGTTAACCCTGATTGCATCCCTGTACGAGTGAGGCAGTGCTGTGTATTGTAGGAACCCGGCAGGCAGGACGCCGGTTAGATCAGGGAGGTGACTGCACCCCCTGGTTCCAGAATCCTGCGTGTGGTACGCAGCAGTTGGCTGAAGTCTATGGATGCAACAGTTTGCCTCTGCAGTACCACAACTTCCGTTTTAAAGAGCGACCAGTCATTTGCGCTACCGCCTACTTAGTTAGCAACGCTTAAAGAAAAGTAGCAAGTTTTTCTCTTGAACTTGCAACAGTTTAAACTGCAGGATAGCTGCCTCTCCTTTCAGGTAGCCCTTGTTCTGATAACATCTAGTTGAAGTTTCTTACAAATGCTGCTGCAAGCATGAGATTTTACTACGCCGTCCGATGTCTTTCTTTGGTCCCTTCTGAAGATAGGGAGTCTGGAAAATGACCTACCTATACCTACACTGCAAGCAGCATTAAAACGTCACGAGTCAGCCAGGGAAATACTCTGATTCTGTCCCCCTGCAGAGCAACTTGGAAGTGCAGATGAGAGGAGGAGGGCTGTGAGCAGAGGCTGGGCTTTGGCTGGCACAGACTTTGTGGGCACAGCTACCCGTGTGTCACAGATCAGACACCAGCAATGTAAGATTCGGCCGTTGAGATCAAATTCGGCTGGGCTTTCTGAGTTACCCTAGGTCATCCGTAAAGCCTGGGCACTCCCTCGGAGGGGCCTGCATTGCTGCTCTAAATGGCAGAAGTAGGCTTTCTGTATACCACTTTCCACGCAACCGTGCTCAGGAGTGGGGATCTTGAACCGCTTCTTGCTGGAATAACTGCCTGTGGGTGTCAGGAGCAAGAAACTCACTTCTCTCCGTATTCTCAACTTGCAGGTCAGTGAAGGAGACCCTGGAATCCAGCCTGTTTGAGGCTCAGCAGCACTCATCTCAGCTGGAGATCTCCCGGCATCAGCTTGAAATCCAGCTTCACGCAGTCGCGCAGGCCAAGGAGGTGATCCAAGGTGAGAGCCTCGTGTGCTTTGTTTCTGGTGATCCCCCTGCCTACGAAGATGGTATAAAAACAGCTGTCTGTCCGCAGTGCTTCTGAGGAGTGAAGGAGCTGGAGACAGATCCCTCCTACACTGCAAGTCAAATGGCTTGAGGTTAGTGAAGTCAGAACCACTGTCTGCGCAGGCCCTGAATCTTGCCGTTTGCCGTGTTTGCAGGGGAAGTGAAGTGCCTTCAATGTGAGCTGGAAGCGGAGAGATCTCTAAGGAGGCAGGAACGGGAGCACATGGCACAACGGCTCTTGCAGACAGAACGGCAGTATGAGGCTGCCCTCAGACTTCGGCAAACTGATCATGAAGCGGAAATGAACAAGCTCCTGCAAGACCTGGTAGGAAACAGTACGCTTTTGAATTCTTCCAGCAAGCTTTGTGGGCTGGCTTTAGAAGGATAATAGCCTGAGTGTGGCTGCCTGAAATGGCAGCAACCATCTGTCGCAGGCCGCCCGTTGCGGCCAGGCAGCAGAGCCAAGGGCTTGTACTTGAAGGCCCGTGAAGACCCAGCAGACTGTGCTGGGATGGTCGATGCAGCCACAGATTCAGTGTGGGCGTAAGACGAGTTCAACAGAAGGTTGGGTGGTCCCCCCCCCAAAGCCTGGCAGCCCAGGGGTAGGATCTTAGCAGACTCCCGTCTGCCGTGAAGTAGACTCCTAACATTCCCGCCAACTGCAGTCACGGGAGCTTTGTTCCTTTCTTTCTGTCCTTTCATGGTTGGCAGAGGTCTTGTCTTTGGGCTTAAAGCGTATGGAACAGGCCCCTCATTCCTGGGGCTTGAGTTCGTGGCCTGTCTTGTGGCTAGGGCGTCGGGGTAGTGGCCTCCTTCTCACCCTGCAGTCCATCTGCGCCTTTTCATTGACGAGAACGGAGTTGGGCTTTGAAAATAGAGACTCTGAGAATAGCGAGAAATCCCGAGGAGAGAGGTGCTAGGGAACAGGCAGCCACCAGAGAGGGGAAGGTAACGTCTCCTCTTCCTCCACCTGCTGACCCTCCTTTTAAGTTCCTTGGTAGGACATGAGTTATGGAGGGCACAAAGCCACTGCTGTGCACTGTTGAGGTGGGGGTTTGTGGGAGGGAGTATTGTGAGGAGCTTGGCTGGGACTCCATCTTGAAGTCTTTTCCTCCCCTCATCAGGCAAGCGAGTGGGAAGGGCACCATTCAGAGCTAGAGGAGATGCTGGAGCGATGGGAAAAGGAGAAGGCAGAGACAGAAAGGGAGCACGAGAAGAAGCTGTTTGATATGAAGCAGAAAGTTGCCACCATGCAAGCTCAACAAGAGGAGGAACGAACGAGAGTTGAAAATGCCAAGCAAGAGGTAAAGGCCGTGAAGGGGGAATTTGTGTGGGTTTTTTTACTCTTCTGGGCTCCTTATTGGCAGTGCTTCTCTGGACACTGTGGAAATGCCACACATTTTTCCTGTTAGGTGACTAAGAGTTTGTTGGAGAGTCAATCACAGATGGACCGTGGATGGACCACGTTTTTGCTGCCAATCTCACTTAGGAACCTGTGCCTCCAAGGGGGCAGATAATGACCCAGGAGACAAGCAGCACGGTGCTTCGAGAACGTGGGAGCCCGTCACTCTCTGAGTCTTACCACACAAGTTTTGTATGGGAAGTTTAAAGCCGTCCTCTCTTTATTTCTGTGCAGGCCCCGCCAGAACAGGAGCGTGAGAAGAAGAATGCTTTCCTAGAGACGCTGCTCCAAACTCGGGGAGAGCTAAGAGAAGCCTGCCAGCAGCTGGAGCAGCTCAGGCAGGAGGTGGAAGAGCGGCGAGAGAATGGGCAGGTCAGTCTGACTGGTAGGGTGGGCTGAAGGAACAGGCCGCTGGCAATTGGACATAAGCTGAGAGAAGCTGAGAGAGCCAGGAAACAGAGTGAAGGGCAGGAACAAGGGAATGAAAGATAAGCCCTGCGCCTGGGGAGGCAAGGCCTACTGCAGGCACTGCAAGCAGCACAGAGCCCGGTAAGCGCCAGAGATCAGCAACAGCAAGGAAGGGTTACAATGGAAGCAGAGCTGGGTGGAAAAGCAGAAAGAAGTGGCTGAATGAGTGTGATTTTGAGAGAGAAGGAGAAAAAAGCTGGATCTGATGGCAGGTCCCGGTAGCTTGCTCTCCATTTGTGTTTACAGAACATCACGGAAAAGCTGCAGGCAGAACTGCAGGAAAGTCAGAGTAAGATCAAGGCCGTGGAGAATAGGCACAAGGAAGAAATGCAAACCGTCACAGAGGAAATGAACAGCCTTCTTCAGCAGAGGGATGCTCTACAAAAACAGGTGACTGAAACGGCCATAGCTACTCCGGTCATCAAACAGGTGAAGTGTCTCTCCACTTCTTGCCTTTCCACTGCAGAGCAGCAGGCTGGTGGGGTAGTCCCTCTGACTGCCATCATACTGTGGTCTCCATCTCAGCTGGTCTGGAGGAGACTTTACCGGCCAGCTGAATGGACAGATGGGCTAGTCCTTTTGCCTGTTTGCCAGCAATCATCAGAATGGATTTCTGCTGGTCTTGGTTTTTAAGGTGGTTTTTCAGATGAACGTGGTGACCCACTGAGCTTTTTAAACAAGTCGGCTGTATCCATTGTGAATCTGGTACTCTCGTGACAGGGTGAAATTTCAAGTTGTTCTTTCCTCACAGTACATGATACGGCTGACAGTGACAAGCCATAGTCTTTGACTGCTTTGTTAGGTTTTACTTGTGGTGGAAGAGTTGACATCTCAGCTAGCAGCCTCCGAAGAGTCTCTAAAGGAGGAGGCCATGCGTCTGCAGCAAGAGGTGGCGTCTTTGGAGAGGAAACTCGAGAGCACTGAGAAGCAAAGGAAGGATGTCCTGGTGAGGCTGGCAGATGCTGCAAAGGGCCATTTCTTACCTATTTTTTGGCCTTCTGTTAATAGTTCTAAGGAGCAACTTTTTCCGGTGGAGAGCTGATTTTGGGTGGTCTTGTACCGGTTCAGTCCAAATCTGAGCAGACACAGAGTACGCAAATGCTGACCAAGTTTCCCTCACTTCCCGCTTCCTTCCAGTCACCGTTCCTTGTTTCCCAGACGTTTGCTCTCCTGCCAGGCCATGTAGCTGAGTTAGCAGGGTCATCGCCTTGGGTAGGAGAGGACAGTCCAGAAAGGAGAGGTCGTTAAGATGACCGATAGCACAAACTATGTGGAGAGACCGCTACAGGAGCAGAAGAGTGTCATTTATACCAGCGGTTGTTTTCTGGTTTACCTTTTCCAATTGCGTTCTTCTGAATAAGCAGGGAAAGATGCTGTAGTCATGTAAAAGTCAGTTATGATTCAGGGTGTCTGTTTTCCTCAGTGCTGATGATTTCTGCCCTTGAACCTTTAGTCAAAGGAATTTTCAAACTTGTCTCTATTTACATTGCATGGTTTGGGCGATCATTGGTGTCCAAATCCATATTTAGATTTCCAAATATCTGTATCTGGAAAAAGGGGTGAGGAGGCAGAGTTAGCTAATAATAGAAAGCTGTTCAACATTGCCCATCTGAGAGCAGACAGTGGGGGAAAAGAGAGATATTTGAGAAACAAAAGTGCTGATCCAGATCCATAGGAATGCCTGCCAGGGGAAATCTAGTCCCGATTTCCAACAGTGGGAATGCCAGCCCGTCACCTGACCGTTACTCCTTCCAGAGGGGACAGCGGGGTTCCAGAGGGTGGTACCATGAAAACTCCACACAGTAGAGGCCCAAAACCCCCCCAAGCCCCCCCAAACCAAATGGAAATCCCATGCTGGGGTTGTTCTCTCTTGCCTTCCTCCCTAGCAGAGACAACATCGTCATGGCACTGCCTAAATCATGCCTGGTCTGGACTTTAGATCCTGGCTGCAGTTCTGGCAGCTCCTCCCCAAAAGAACACGCTAGAGCTAGAAGAGGCTCAGAGAAGGGCAAACAGGAAGATGGGACTGGCTGAGTAAGCTGGCAAAGACGCAGCCGAAAGGGTGGCGCAGGCAAGGTCTACAACATCCCGAGAGGCAGGGGGAGGGGGGGCAGCCCTTGACTGCCGCTGGAGCAGGAGTTCCAAGCTACTACGAAAACCAGACCTATATGGATGGAATTATTGAATCTTTTCCTCGCTGTTTTGCAGCATGAACGGGACAGGCTGCAAGCAGTTAAAGAAAAACTGGTACGAGAGATAAAACTTCTTCAGGAATCAGCCACAGCCTCTGAGACCCGAGCAAATACAGCAACGGATACGAATCACTGCCTTGAACAAGAACTTCAGACTGCATTGTCTGTCTTGAAAATGAAAACCGAGGAAGTGGAAACGCAGTGGGAGAAAATGCAGACGCTCCAGAAAGACGCGGCACAGGGAAAAGCTTTGCAGGAGACTCTCCCTCATCTGACTGCCATCCTGTCAGAGAGGGAGGGAGAAATGAAGTTGTACCAGGAAGAGGTGAGAACGCCGGAAGACCAGCAAGCAATGCAGAAAACTACTCTCGATCAGGTTATTAAGGACATAACAGAGAAAAACCAGAAGATGGAATCCCAGCAAGAACGGATACGGGACCTGGAGAAGCAGCAAGAAAAACAAAGGATTGCTGTCAGCAAGATGAGCAAAGAGCTGGAAGAGAGAGGCCTGGAGATCAGATCCCAGCAAGAACGGATACGGGAGCTCTAGAGAAGCAGCGAGAAATGCAGAGGACTGCTGTCAGCAAGATGAGCAAAGAGCTGGAGGAGAGAGACCGGGAGATCAAATTCCAGGAGGGGAAAATAGCGATTCTAGAACAAGACGGTGCATCACAAGTGAGAAATCTGCGGGTGGATCTTGATCATCTGAAAGGAACCTTGGAGGAGAGAAACTTGGAGCTTATGTCTCTGACTCAGCAGATCCAAGAACTGGAAAGGGAGAGAGAACAGGTGAAATCTCTGCACGCAAGCCTCGAACACCTGAGGGCCGCTCTTAAGGACAGAGAGAGCGAGTGTGATTCTCAAAGGCATCAGTTAAGACTCTTGCAGCAGTACAAGGAGCAGCAAGAGGGGTACCTGCAAGAGCTTCACGGTAAAGTAGAAAAGATGACACTTGCTTTGTCTCAAAAAGATCAAGAGCTTGAGTCACAAGAAAAGCAAATCCAGGAAGCTGAAGAAGTCACGGAAATGCAGTTAAGGACTGTCCGTGACCAACTGGAGCAGGCCTTAGAAGCCTTAAAAGAAAAGGACAGACTCATAGACACCCAAAAGCAACAAACAAGGAGCTACGAGGGAAAACCAGGAGAACAGCTGAAGGTCTTACGCAGAGACTTAGAAGACGCTACGGCAATACTGAAAGAAAAGCATTTCATGGTTGAATCTCAGAAGGAACGGATTGCGACCTTCCAAAAAGCAGAACAAGACTCTGGAGAGCAGAAGGAAATTCTGCAGCATCTGGAAGCGGCCCTAAAGGAGAAAGAGCAAGAAATTGTATCCCTTAGAAAGCCATGTGAGGCACGCAAGGAACAGGAGGAAAAGCACGGAGCTGAGCAAACAAATCTTCAAGGGACAAAACTGACTCTGAAAGGAAGAGAGAGAAAGAAAGATAGGGGTTCTGGAGGAGGCTACCTCTAGGCTTGAGACCAAGGCTCAAGGTGAGCAAAAAGAGTTAGAAGAGGAAATAAGAGCTCTTTGGGAAGATCTCCAGCACGTTCAGCAGACTCTGGCAAGGAAGGATGAAGAGATCGAGTACCAGAGAGACAGAGTCAGGTATTTCGAGAAGACTCTGTCAGGGAGAGAACAAGAGCTTAGGCGGCAGAGCGAACTCCTGAAACAATTAACGTCAGCTTTGCGATGGAAAGATGAGGGGGAGACCCTACAGAAACAAATCCAGAAACTCCAGAAATGGGAGGAAGAGGAAGCCGAGAAGAGGAGGGTTCTCCAGGAGAGAGACCGTTCCTTGCAAAGGCAGAAGGAGCTAACCCAACAACTGGAAGATGAGCGGAAAGCAAAGGGGGAAGAATTGGAGCGTGCGATTGCTATCTGGAAGCAGACTGAAAGCGGAGAAGTCAAATGGAAAGAGAAGGCACAAGCACTGACTCTTGCCCTGACCAAGAGTGAAATGGCCAATGGGACTCTGAGGGGAGAAATAGCCGTCCTGCAGAGTATGGTTTCAGAGAGGGACACGGACTGGTTTCATCACGAGGTAGGCAGCGTGATTGATCATCAGTCAACTAAAATGTCTATAAAGGATTCTAATGACGGTTCCCATCAAGATATGGGAATTTATGTTCCTGTCAATCTATGACCAGCTTGGCCACAGAAACTATGGCTGCAGCCAGCAGGCTTGCCTGTCTGTGTAGCTCCGGCCAGAGACCATTCGCCTGCTAGAATGTTTTCTGTCCAGCCCAGAACTACTGACAGAACTACGGAGCTTGCTGTTAAAATTAACTCCAGGCCAAAAGCTGGGGATGGCTAGTTGGTTCTCTCCTATCTAGGCAAGCTTAGCCAACATGTCGTGGTTAGAATTTGGCGTGGAAAGGAAAGGGCACCGTTGACCAAACTAATGTACTAAACTTAGTCGAATTTTATAACGACGGCTGGAGAGCAGCTACGCTGATGGTGCTTAGAGGATGCTTTCAGACATGTAGATTGCTGAGGTACAGCTTTTCCAGTGTATTAAAAAGAACGGAATTCGTCCCGCCGCCTGATCGGGTTAAAGGCTTCGTTGCGCGTTCAGAATGTACTTGTGCCGCAGTCCAAAACGCATGAGGGCAAATTTGTGTGGATTTCTCCAAGGTGATCTGGAGGGGCCGCCCTAGGAAGAGAGTGTGTTGTTTTGGCCTGTGGAGCAGGAGGAGAAGAAGGGACTTAGCACTGTCCGTTCCTGGGTCTGGTCGCTCTCCGCAACGTGTTGCTTCTGGCCCTTCTAAGCTTTCTGTGGCACCAGCTCTCACAATCTCCTCTCTGTGTACCCAGCAGGCTACTGCAGAAGGGGAGCAGCTCTCCTGGCTCTCGGAGAAGAGACTCCTGTCGCAGCGGCTGGAACGTCTGCAGCGAGCAGTTGCAAAGCTGCAACTCGAGAAGACGGAGCTGAAGCAACTCAACGCTGAGCTCAGGAGGACTCTTGAGCAGGTGAAGCAGGCTTTCGCTGCCTCTGCAAAGCCTCACGGTCCTCTGGAACACAACACATTTCCACAGGCAGCACTTTGGCGTCCTCTGCTTGTTGCCTTCCCTCTCCCACTTTCCCCTGCGGACACTGGCTTTTGTATTTTCTCTCTCTTCTGGCACCCTATTGCCTTCAGAAACGCACATTCCCTCCGGTACCACCCTTCTTGCCCCAGTGTCCCCCTACAGACACATTTGACACTCTTGTGGCCAGGAGCTGTTTCCTCTTGCTTTCTCTTTCTCTTCCATAGTCTACGTCGAGTAGTCCTTTTTGCCCCCAACCTCCTCTGGTGCCATTAACAGTCTCGGAGCAGAAATCTCCTTGCCATGGTGTCCAGAGGTGCTGTTACTCCTTGTTTGGTGGCAGCACGTTTCCGTGACCCTTTCTCCCATCCAACGCGCAGGTGGAATGGGAGCGGAGGAGACTGAAGAGATATTGTAGAGGTCGGTCGCTGCCAGATGCGTGCGGCTTTTCTCTCTCTGACCAGCACAAGGTGCCTGCTTCTCGACAGGTGAGAACAGCATCGTACTCGGTGGGAGGAGGGTCTGGCCATACAGAGGAACAATGGCAAATCCCAGCGGCAGCAGCCCCCCAGGACACACCTAGTAGAGGTCGAATAGAGACCATGGCCCTGGCCAAACCGGAGACCAAAAAGAGATCCTTGCGTTTTCTTCACAGGAGGAGTCTCACACGTGCTGCAGTTGTCGATTAGCTGAGTTGCAGAAGCAGGTGAGGAGTGGGAAAGCTCTCATCAGTAGCTGCTGTGGCCGTACTGCTGGGCACGACTTCGCACCGTGCTACAGCCCGAGTTTGGTTTGGCTGTCAGGAAGCGAGTGCACCGGGCAGTGGAAATTGTCCCAGTGAAACTGGAATTGTTGATGATCTGAGCTGAGTTCAGGGCGCCTCTGGGACTCTGGGAACCTGTTGCTTCCCCTTCCACAAGGACAGCGTGTTTGTCAGGGCTGGAGTTAGCGGGTGCGTCTTCCCTGGCAGCCGGTACCGTGGGGCTACGGATGGTCCTAACAGCGTGGGCTTGTCTGAGCTCGGCCTTTTGCCTCTTTCAGGTGTCCCTTCTGCAGACGCAGCTGGCACAGGAACGAAAATACAAGCAGGACTATCCTGAGTGCTGTGCAAAGACCAGCCAGGAGCTGTCAGACCTTCACCACGAGCTGTCTCTTACTCCTTAGCAGCTGTGGTCAGGGAGCCCAAAGCTGCTGTTTTGGAAGCAGAGACTGGGAAGCTGGGTCAGCCTCTGAACCTTCTTTTCCTGTAGAGGAACAGCTGCTGCATCACAGGGTTCCTGTCCTGTGCCCTTCCCAGGAACGAATTCTGTTTTGCTGCGGGAAATGGGGGTGCATTTGTTCTGTTTGCATCTGGAAGCATCTCCTAGTGACAGTGGTTTTAAATGCGTTTTGGTTTTTTTAATAAAGGCAATTTTGCAGGAGTGCCCTTTTTCCGTAGGTGAAAGCGAGTGCTAGGTAAATCTGTGGCTTGGGAAAAGATGCTCCTAGTTTTTGACTTGCACAAGTAAGCTATGACGACCTGCGGTCTGATTTCACCTCTTGAGTTCATCGCTGTTCCCTGCGAGGAAAGAGGGAAAAGGAGGTGTTCTCAAAATGAAGGGGTGGCGAGTACCCGCCAGGGATGGCAAGTGGGGCAAGAGAGTGGGGTTTTTTTTTCCCTTCCGTCCACGCTTCAGCACAAAAAGCGCTGGTGCTCTCCCAAGATGCTTTGCTTTCCGCTTTGTTGCTGCGACAGCCAGCCTGAGGGCCGGCTCCGTCGTTCTCAAAGGGCATTAGTAACAACCTCCAGACCTTCCAAAGGCGGAGGCAACGGAAGGGAGGGGGAGGATGCAAAACCGAGTGCAAACTGCTCCCTACCAGCAGCTTCGCCTCGGTATCAAGCCCTTTGCAGCTGAGCGATCTCGGCACAGCCAGCGTCTCCTGGGTACCCTTCAAAGGCCCGTGCGCCGTCAGCACGGAGACTCAGTAGAAGGCGAGGCGGCAGCGAGGACCTTACCCTAGAGGAGCCCGGGAGCCGCAGCCCCTCCCCGCCAGCCCCGTCGGCCGGCTTCGCGCCGCGGAGCACGGGCGGCCCCGGAAGGCGGATGTGGTTCCGGGTGGCGCGGCGCCATGGATTCGCTGTGGCGGCTGAAGCGGTTCGATGCCTTCCCCAAGACCCTGGAAGATTTTCGGGTCAAAACGTGCGGGGGCGCGCTGGGTGAGCGGGCGGGGTGAGGGCGGTCGGGGGCCGGCGGCAGGGCGCGGGCCTCGCCGTGGTGCGGCGGCCGGGGCGACCTTGCGGGCCGGCGCTCGGTAGCAACTCGGGGCAGTGGCGGGCGGTGTGAGGCGGGGTTGAGGCGAGGCGGGCGGGCGCGACCGGCGGGACTGATGGCGGTTCTCGTCTCCCCGGCAGTGACGGTTGTCAGCGGGCTCATCGTGGTGCTGCTTTTCTTCTCGGAGCTGCAGTACTACCTCACCAAAGAGGTGAGTAGCGGCGGCGGGGGGGGCCCAGTGGTGCGGGGGGAGCCTGGCCCCCCCCCGGTGCTGCCTCCTGCTCGCGGTGCCCCGGCGGAGAGGCTGCCCTGCGGCCCGTGGCGGCCTGCTGTGCCCCCGCGCTCCCGCTGAGCCGCCGCCTCCTCCGGGCTGCCCGTGCAGCAGCTTCACCCGCCGCAGACAGGTTTGGGTTTTTTTTCTTTCCCCCTCCTGGTCGCCTTGGCGATGGGAGCGGGTCGCCCTTCCCCGAGAGCCGCTTGGTGCCAGGGCTGGCTGGTGGCCTCCGGCACCCTGTGGCAGGAGAGCGTCTCAAAATCTCTTCTCGCTATCTCGGCTCTCAACAAGCACAAAATACAAAGCAAAGCAAAGCAAAGCACCGCGGGACCCCCTGTCCCCACTCCAAACTCTGAGATTCCCAAAGGATTACTTTTTAGAAATGGCAAACGCTTACCTATTGTGGAAGGTGCGGGAGGCAGCAGCTCAGGTGCCTGACAAACCCCAGGTCTTGAAAATGAGCTCCTGAGCCAGAGCAGTCGAGGGAAAGAGGCCTTTTGATTTGCTTCCAAGTGAAAGACGACTGTGTTTTTTCTTTGTTTCTAGGTTCACCCGGAATTGTACGTTGACAAATCGAGGGGAGATAAACTGAAGATCAACCTGGACGTTATTTTCCCACATATGCCTTGTGCTTGTGAGTCAGATTTCTGAATGTTGGGGATAGTTTTCCTACTTGCCAAGGGCCCGAGAGGCTCAGTGTAGCATGGTGCTTCCAAGTGCTGCTTGGGCCATGGACAGAGAGGAATTGATGATCCCTTGTGGTTATGCAGAGATTCCAGCCAGGCCTGCTGGGCATTCAAGCAGCGCTTCCAAGTCAGGCAGCATTACTTTTCGAGTTTATAAATGAGGCAAAGGTATAAACCCACTTCCGTTTCTTACGTTGTGTTGTACTTTGTCAGGGAGCACACTAATACTGAAAAAGCTGGCCCGGAGTTCACTTGGGACTCAAGAGTTGACTGTGGTGGTGGTGTTGCTGAAAAACTTTAGAGCCTCCTTTGGAAGTTACTTGATGAAGCACAGCTTTTCCATGATTTTAGTACTGAAATTCTGGCTGTAATGCCAATGCCATGTGATAACCTTTTTCCAAAATTTTTTAAATCAGAAGGAGCGTTAATAATCTGATTACCTTTTAACTAAACTCAGAACAAAGCAGCAGTATGAAGTGACGGAAGATGTTGCAAGTCTTCCTGGGTATTACTGCTGTGCCTGTTATCTGACTGCGCACTAATCTTCCCTGCCTCTTGTTCTGTTGTCGTAATTCTTTTGGGTAATGCATTGGGCTCTAAATGTAGTGAGTCTGTCTTCCTTCTGACCACCCAAGATACTATTGGTCTTTGCCTTGCTCACATTTAAAAGTGTGTGGGAAGGCCAGAGCGATGGGAATCCTCGGCTGTTTTGTGCAGAGAAGCTGTCAGTCTTCTAAGGGAGCGTGTAGCCAGGAAGTGCATCATGGAGTTTTGATACCAGAGTGGGCCCACAGACCTTCTCAATCTTCTTTGTGAAAAGGGATCAGAAGGAAATGTGCTGATGTTGAAGGGGGAAGGGTGAGGGAGTAGAGGTAGGAGGCAGCTTTCAACCAATTAACTCCTGAAAACGGTTGTGGTCTTTAAGGGGTTTTGTTTTGGTTTTTTGCCCAAAGCACATTATTTCTCAGGGTAACGCTTTCTGTGGCAGTTGGAAACAGTCCTTCTTGTCCACCAAACCAAAGCCCATGTTTGGCAGGGTCATTTAGGGTGCTGCAATGTGTGTTTTATTCCCTATAAGTCCCCATCCATACGCACTCTTCCAGGTTGGCACGTTCTTATCCCCCTCGCTGAAAGATTCTGTATCTTCACTGGTTGAACGCTCTTCCTCAGCCTGCCGCAGGCCGTAACAAATGTGTGTTTATTGACCTTTTTCCTTGCTCGCTGGTTTCAGATTTGAGCATTGATGCCATGGATGTAGCAGGAGAGCAGCAGCTGGATGTA
Organism: Grus americana; assembly: GCF_028858705.1. Lineage (NCBI taxonomy): Eukaryota > Metazoa > Chordata > Aves > Gruiformes > Gruidae > Grus > Grus americana. The sequence goes on from NC_072868.1 coordinate 67,146, forward strand.
GAGCACAATCTGTTTAAACAACGTTTGGATAAAGCTGGCAATCGTGTGACTCCAGAGGCTGAGCGACATGGTAAGATGCTATTCTACCTTGGCTACGTAAACCTCTCCTCTGTGTTTTTTACATGTTATGACTCATCGTTGTACTTTGATACAAACAAGAAACGATTCTGGCAAAGTGTTGCGTCTAACCGTGATACTGTCTTGACTGTTCCTTTCCAAAACATGAGCTCCTTCTTACCTTTTCTGGGAGGTAGTGTAGTTCTACGTAGCAGCGTGAACTAAATTTGTTGATTTGTATCACTCAGATTTAACTTCTCTGTTCTTGAAGTTGAAAGGCTAACCTAAGCCAAGAGCTGAACAATTGGCAGGTATGAGAGTTTCTCCCGTTTGTCGTGGGAATGTGGTGGAAGTGTTCTTACTGTTGTGTCACTTAGCAGCCTCTCTGAATAACTCTTGTATTCAGAGGTTGTGACATTTCAAATCTAGTGTCTGGGGACAAAAGCATCTGTTCCGTATCTAGTTCTCAGTTAACACATGTAGGCCTCCTGCCTTGCTTGTATTGCCAGTCTCCATCAGGATTGCTCCATCTGAACTGGTTGCTCCAACTCCTTATCTAATCAGTGGAGAGGAAGAGAAACTTGTAGGACGCAAACTATCTCGCCTAGAAGAGGTGTTTTAAAATAGATGGGATGTGTTGCATGCAACAAGCAATTTCTTCTGCTGTCTGGAAGAAGCACGCGGCTAGTTCGGTTTCCATCACCCATGTTGCAAGTTAGATCAGAAGTATCCACCCATCTTCATTAAACTCTACGATTATCAGTTCCTATTAGTAACACTGACATTCAGTCAGTTCTTTAAACGGCAGCTATAGCAGTATTGACCTTAAATGTAGGAAAGCATACCCAAATTTTGTGGAGTAGTATCTGGAGGCTTTTCCTAATCGTAGTTTCATTAAAATAGCTTAATGATTTCTTGGTAGGTTGCATTCTGTGCTTGGATGTCATCTTATTCGTTTCCATTGAATGACAATAAGTGATTGAATTCTTTATTGGTGGTTCTTATCGTTTCCTTCCTTTTAATGTGGACATGTTTCACACTGCATATGTGCATGCAAGCTGAGGACCATGTTAACAGGAGGAAACCCCACATGTAGAGCTTTATGTACTGCAAATTCTTTGTAGTCTCTCAGCTGTGTGCATTACCTCTGGGTGCTGTCTCTGAGACAGCTCATCAGGCAGCTACTGATGATGTTTAAAAAACTGTTCCTGGTTGCTGTATCTTGAAAGACTGCTTGTATTGTACAGGCGTTCTTACTGAAATGGTGGGAATCATGGCTTTGACAAAGCATAGCAATTATTCAGCTGTGTTCTTCCCAATGCTATCTTTCAGTGTGGTGACAAGATTAAAAGCCGTACCAGTTTTTATGATGAATTCTTGAGTGCACATCCAACTACTTTGAACGTTGTATGCTTTAGAACGCAAGTCTTGCACAGTTGTTTAATAATGGGTATATTTTCCTGAAAGTTTTTATTTGCTTGATCATAACTACCATAAAGTATTTGATGAAAGAAATAAGATTAAGGATTGATTTTCATGCATATTTTGTACTTTCTAACTAAAATCTCTTCTTTTTGTGGCTAATACGAAATACAGATGTCTTTTATACTCACTTCTGTGCACCTGTTACACCTCCCAATCTCAACAAACAAGGCCCTGATAACGTTTTATCCCGTCAGCAGTGCCTGACTGCAGGATGCGCAGCTTCCGACACACAGTCGTTGCAGTTACTGGGTGTCGAACAAAACAAGAGTACAAGATAGCATTTCTAGACATGCCTCATCACTTTGCCTCCTCTTTTGTCTTAGAGCTGGGGAAGGAAGAAGAAAAAGTGTTTGATCCAGATTCTTTGGATGCCGATCGCTGTGAGAGCTGTTACGGGGCAGAGTCAGAGGACATTCGGTAACCTTTACATCTTTTCATATCTTCTTAGCATTTGAATTCAGACTGTTCTGTTGCGTGCATGGTTTTTTTCCGAAATGTCTATGAAGGTCTGTGCAATGAAATCCTCCTGGGCACGTGTTCCGAGAACAGTGAGAACTGTTGTGGTTTTGGTATGCTTTTGGAAGCGGCACTCCAGATTGTTAAGAGCGTGCAGAGTTAAATTGTCTAGTTTGTCTGCACGCCTGTTTAAGGGCAGTGCAAACTGCACTACCTTTGCAGTAGCACAAAGACTGTATCTCAGCAAACTGCATCTTTTCTGGGGTTATTTGGTGTCCAGAGGGGAGCTGCGTAAATTATTTCACCATTGCATGAGCTGTCTTGGAATAAAACCTAGTTATGGCTTTGCATCCTTTGCACTGCTGCTGCAAGCTTCGCATCCTTATGGGAGCAAAGACCAGATGTTTATCGCTCACACAAACAGTGGGTGTCATTTGGTGTTTCTCATTCCTCCTACCTGCAAATTCCTGTAGGAATGGATCCGTGATAGGCTGCAGGTTCTGGACTATCTTTCGCTGTTACTGTCTCTGTAGCGACTTGGTTTGTCCCATCTGCCAAGTTGTGTGCTTCCCTGTAGATGTTTCCATCTTGTGGGATTCATGACTGCAGCCTTCAGCTTTCTCTTTGGTCCAGCAAAACACGCAGCCAAGACAGAAGACTGTTCTTTCCCGTGACCAAGGTGTTACCCAGAGGTAGAAAAGCAACGAAGCAAGTTTACTGTTAACCCTCCCTCCAATGCTGACAGTCTTGCCCTAAAAGCAGAGGAAAGGAGGAATAGAAACAGGCAGATGCTTTGTTCACAGGGAGAAGTTCCAAACTGCTCAGAACTGTGGGACGCTGGTGTCATTTTTGTAGCAAGTTTCTTTGCTACAAATTTCTTTGTCTGAAAGGACAGGCAAAGCCCTCTTCAGACTCCAGCACTGCATGAAACCAGCTTGCATCCTCATGCTGAAATCTCAACAAGTACATCCAAAAGCTCGAGCTCCTTCAGGAGTGTTAGGTCAGCTCCCGAGGTCTGGTCCCTGATGTTTGCTGTATCACTTTGTTGGAGAAAAATCCGCCACGAATTCAAGTCCTGAGCTGGAGTGTCTCTTTATAGCGATAAAGGTGGTAAGATGATGGTGCTTGTGCTTTTGCAGGTGTTGTAATACTTGTGACGATGTCAGAGAAGCATACAGGCGGCGAGGCTGGGCCTTCAAGAACCCGGATAGCATAGAGCAGTGCAAGAGGGAAGGGTTTAGCCAGAAAATGCAAGAGCAGAAGAACGAGGGCTGCCAAGTGTATGGTTTCCTAGAGGTCAACAAGGTGAGAGATGGGTTTTGCTGTGAACCTGCTGCATGGTGGTGCTGACTGTGAAAAGGCAGAATTGGGGCGTTCCTCTCCTTTTCCAGCCTTAGGTGTTCACAGGACTGTAATATAACAACCCCTGGGCTCAGCAAGGTACTTGTGCCCGTAAAGGAGTTCAGTAGGAGAGTCAGGAAAAGCAGTGGGAAGGGGCTAATGCTTTGTTTCATTGTGTGGGCTGGTAGGCAGCCTGCCGGCTGGAGAAGCTTAGCTTTTCCTACTGTCTAGTGAGTCTTTTTGCCGAGGTTTCTGGAGGAGGAGAGGCAGCTGCTTTGAGGTTAGATTGTCCCACCTGCCCTTCTGGTCTTAAAACAGAGACCACTAGTGGATGCTGGAGGTACCAGTAGCCAACACTTGCCAGCAGAGGTGCCGGAGAGAGTGAAATGTTATCCTCTTTAGAAAAACAGCGGAAGCAAGACTGTTGGAGTTGGTTGACAAAGCTGAAAATGCTCAGAGAGGTGGTTGTTGCAACTGGTGTAGGAAAACGTAGTACAAGATGTACCAGATAACTATGTGACTACCCTGTCATTTGGTGTGTTAACAAACCCAGAACACTTGGATGTGCAGGTTACGTATCCAAGTACATTCTAGAAGTCAGGCCCAGGCTAATTTTTTTAAATTTTTTTAAATTTTTGATTCAAACTCTGGGGGTTTTTTGCATCTTGGTGTACTCTTCTTGGAGACCACATTCTCTATTTCTGGAAAGTAAACCTTTTACTCATGAAGCCAGACATTGTGATTTGAGCATCATCATGGGTACCGAACCATTACAGGACCCTCTGTCACATTCAGATCCTCCAGGGCAGAGTGTGTATAATTGCTAGTAAGTGTCAGTGAGGATTGGCACCTGATATCCACATCCCTTTCAGATTCCAGGATGAAATTTTAACAGCCTTTGTCTTTTGGGGTGTTTTGGGGCTTGGGTATTTTTTTGCAAGTTCAGTGCTTTATTTTTGTGGGTTTTGGATGCAGCTTATTTTCATGGACGTATACGTAGGATTGCTGTTTATTGTATTAAGTTTTTTTTGTTACCCTGCTCAGTCTCCCCCTCAGTTACTTTCTCCACTTCTTTTTTGTGATACGTTTTTGTATTTTCTGCAGCAGCAGTCAGTTCCCTCCCAATAGACTTAATTCTTTCTTCTTCCCATTTTTATGTCCACTGAAATAATCTACTTAGAACAGTTAATACCAACATCAGTATGTAATTATGGCTTTCCACATGACTGCCTGTGAGGAAGAGAGGAAATTCATATCTCATGAAAGTGAGGTGCTCGGTGTATATATTGTTTAAACAAAAATGTAAAAATCTAAGCACCGCTGCGACTGATTTATTTATATAGATTCAGACCTTTTAATGAAAGATTTCTGTCTCCCACAGGTAGCTGGAAATTTCCACTTTGCACCAGGAAAAAGTTTCCAACAGTCTCATGTCCATGGTAAAGTATTTTCTTTTCCTGCTTATTGTGACCTTTAGCTTCCAAGTGTATCTGACCATTTTCTTTGAATGTCTTTGCACTGCTATCCATAATAGCGATGACACTGCTGCGGTGAGGAGGGCATTGTTGAAGTTTTGTTACAGAGGTTTAGAACCATCGTGAACAAATAGAAGTGTTTTCTGGAGGTGCTGCCACATGGGTGTGGAAGAACTTGGGAGGAGAATGTTTATGGGCAGTCTGACAGTCTCACTGGTTCCACAGAACTGCTGCTCAAGTAAATGGTTGGAAGGGACCATTAAAGGCCATCTAGTCCAACCCCCCTGCAATGAGCAGGGACATCTGCAACTAGATCAGGTTGCTCAGAGCCCCGTCCGGACTGACCCGAGTGTTCCCAGGGATGAGGCATCTGCAACTTCTCTGGCAACCTGTTCCAGTGCCTCACCGCCCTCACAGTAAAAAGTTTCTTCCTTATATCTGGTCTGAATCTACCTTCTTTTAGGTGAAAACTATTCCCCTTCATCCTATCGCAACAGGCCCTGTTAAAAAGTCTGTCCCCATCTTTCTTATAAGCCTCCTTTAAGTACTGAAAGGCCACAGTCAGGTCTCCCTGGCGCCTTCTCTTCTCCAGGCTGAACAAGCCCAACGTTCTCAGCCTTTGCTCACGGGAGAGGTGCTTCAGCCCTCAGATCATCTCCGTGGCTTCCTCTGGACCTGCTCCGACAGGTCCATGTCTGTCTTGTCCTGAAGACCCCAGAGCTGGACACAGCACTCCAGGTGGGGAGTTCTCTCTTGCTTTCCTAGTTATTCATAACACATGATTTCCCTTTTTTCCTAACCTTTTTCTGGGCAGTGTTTTCATGGCACCAAGAAACAACCAAGGAGTTTTCTCAGACCCGTGAGGAAAATGGACATCTTGGAGCCTGGTCTTTCTTGTACATGAAGCTGAGGCTGTTTTCTGCCTCAGTATGACCTTTCTTCATGATCTTTTTTTTTTTTTTTTTAAACTGTACAGAAAGAAGGAAGGAAGGGGGTTTTTTCCCCTTAAAAAACTTGACTAGTATTAGTCAGAGGGCAGAGCTCTGTGAGATATTTCCTGAGCTCCCTTGGAAATATCTCGTTTGGATCGTAATTATAATAATAATAATAATATATTATATTATATAATTATAAGGAAGCAAAAGGTCTCACTCCGGGCACCGTGGCCTTCAAGATTCTGTATAGAAACCGTCTATCTGTTTATTCTGCATTCTCTAGCCAAAACAGGGCCATCTTGCTGCCCTAAGACTCCCTCCTTTGGCTGCTTCTCAAACCAACCTTGGGGATCTCCATCCACAATGTTCCTATAAGAGATAAGCAGACACCAGTGTTTTTAAACACTAACGTGCAATTGCCACAAGGACCTCTGATGGTCTCCTGAAAATCTTTTCTTTTGCAAAGCGACTGTTTGGCATTTCACTTGTTTTAACACAAATTCTCCTTCCTGCCTTTATGCAACACTCATGTGCCTGAAGGAACCAGAAACACTGGAAATGCGGAAAAACTAAAAGTGTAAAAAAAAAAAAAAAAAAAAAAAAAATTAAAAATTAAAAATTGTCCACTTGTAAGAAAAGTGTTATTTTGTCCTTTTTGTTTTGTTTCTGCCTGCGTGAATGGCGAATCCAGGTGAGATGATTTCGCCTCCCCTGTTGTTGTTTGCGTGGCTGTTTTTCTCTGCTTGTATGTAACACCTTTGTTCTCATGTTCTGTTGACGTTGGTTCCGTGTTTATACACATGTACCCAACCCAGGTGAAAGTTGTTCTGCACGGTCATTAAAGACAGCTTTGCATTCCTTCTGGTTTCTCATAATCCCCAGGCCCGGAAGGAAATGTAATTTGGAAATTGAGGGAGGGTGTTTTTCTGTCTTTAGAGAACTGAAGGGAAAGGTCCGGCTCTGCTGGGTTAATGCAACTTTTATCCATCCATCCATCCATCCATCCATCCATCCCCTAACATCTCAAACCTTCTCAGAAAAATGCCTTACCCAAATCTTAGGTCTCCCCAGACTTATTTCTTAAATATCCATATACCGCGGTAGTCTTTATGCCTGTCACGTAAAGGGTGGGAGTCTGATGTGTGGCCGAGGGAGGCCCTCCCGTTGAGTCCCGAGGTTCAGAAAGCACCCCCTTGCTCTCTAAACTCCTTCTCAGAGAGGAGCCTAGGTGCGGCTGGGTCTAGTCTTAGTCCCAGACTTGGTCAACAGTTTAAGTCTAAAGGGTTATATATAGCCACATATCAGAGTCAACGTTTGCCTGTCAGAGCCCCCAAAGGACTTTGACTGACTCAGTTTCGCAAAGTTGAAGCAGATAGAAGTGGGTGGAGGAGAAGGAGCACAGCCCGTCGACCGCCTCTTCCAGGTTCTTTTCTTCCCCCACCCCCCCCCGCCCTCCCAGGGATAACTTCCTCAGTATCCTTTATAGCTCAGCCTTGGCTGTTCCCTGCCACGGGTGACGTTTAACATGATTTGGGTGGAGAGTCGAGTACTATAGTCATATAGGTTTAGCATGTACTCCTTTTAGCTCATTATCATATTTAGGGGTGTCAACTTTAATATTCGTTTTGCAGATAATGAAGCAAAAGGTCTCACTCCGGGCACCGTGGCCTTCAAGATTCTGTATAGAAACCGCCTATGTTCTTCTCAGATGCTGTGTTCTTCTCAGCTGACCACTGGAGGCTGAGCACTTTATTACTAGAGGTATTTCTGCAGCATAGATGTTGTTCCTGTTTTATCTTAGTTTTCATCATTACTAGATGGTTTAGTGTGCGTTGCTATTCATTCCTCATCTCAGGTCATCGAAATCGTTCTCTCTCGGAGAATTCACACGGCTGATCTTACGCCTTGGTGCCATCCGTAATGGTGAATGACCTTTTAGCCAGTGCGTAAACATACTGCTTGTACTTCTTGGACAGGTGCTCTGTCTGTCTTCAGAGACTGTGATTCTCCCGGAGAATCCGAGCTGGAGCTTGGGGAATTTGCTTTTGAAGCGAGCAGGGACTCTGATTTTCGTCCCAAGTTACGGGAAGCATTGAAAACTGGTCGCTTTAAGCCCGCACCGTGATGCTCCATCTTCAGAGGGTCAGAGAAGACCCCGGCTCCTCAGTGTCATACCGGCTGCAGACGGTCTTGTCTTGTTCCTCAGCTCATCTGCGATCCAGTTGCACTGAGAAATCCCCGGTCGTTAGGAGGAGGACGGAAGGAGGTCGTGAGGAGGACTGAAGCGGTACTTCCAAGCAGACTTTTTGGCAGGGAAACTAGTTAGTTGTCCTGGCTCTCCTGCATCAAGGGAAAACCAGAGTCAAACGTTATGGCTATTTACAGTCTTCCGTTCCAAGCAGCACAGCCTCAAGCCCTGCTTATTCATTTGGAAGGAGCCGAGACTGGGTTTGCTTCACTCGCGTCTGCTCCGCAGGCTTTGGATCCTAAACTGAGTTTTTCTGTTGGGTTTATGCAGGGTGCTGCAGGTTTTGGTGGAGTTGTCTCCTTCCCTTGTGCCTCTGGGAGGACAGCCTCCAGCACCAGCTGTGCCTGTTTGTGATTCTGGAGATCATGGCTGTTTTCTTTGCAGCAGTTCACACCTTCTCGCTTTCCTTCCTGGCTCAGAGAAAAGAGGAATGATTGAATGATCCAGCTTTGCAGCCTCCGGAGGTTAAGCCACAGGTTCAGGCGCTGCTGCCACATCTGTCCATGCCTGTACAGCAGCAGCAGCCGTCTCCCGCTTCAGCTGCGGTGCCTGGCAGCGAGTTTCCAGCACGCGGGAGAGCCCCTAGTGAGAGGTTCCTCAGGAGAGAGGCGATCGTCCTATCAATTCCTTCTTCCTTGCCGTATTTCTCCTAGTCAAGGGGAAGCTGAGGCTTCTCGTTCATCCTTTAGGTTATCTGTGGACCTCTCTGTTGCTGAGGTGCCAAGGGCTTGTACTTGAAGGCCCGTGAAGACCCAGCGGACTCTGCTGGGACGGTCGATGCAGCCACAGATTCAGTGTGGGCGTAAGACGAGTTCAACAGAAGGTTGGGTGGTCCCCACCTTGGCTCTGCACTGAGTAACAATTAAAGCCTGCAGATGTTTACTGAAACCTGAGGCGTGATTTTGTAGCCTTTTTTCTTCAGTGTAACACCTCTGCTAGGCATTTGCCACACAGACCGCAAACGTCCTGGTCAGCTTTTGGCTGACCCAGCTCACGCAAAGGCCCGATGGATTCTGGGAGCAGCGCCATTAGGTGCAAGTGAGAGCACCAGGGAGGCAGCACAGGGGGCCAGAAAGAGCTAAAGGGCCATGATGCAGCCACCGTCACCTGCAGCCGGCTGTCTCCTGTAGCCGTCATCTTTGTCTGGCAGTACTGGCAGAATCTGCTGATTTTTGGAAATGGTATAGAGCAGACTTCCAAGGCGGAAGGGATAAAACATCAGCTGAGCCAAAAAGCCTTTGAAGCAGCTCCAAGAGCAGCTGGACTGCTGAGGCTCTTGTGCTTGTGCTTCCCAGCGTGATACAGGGGACGCCCGCACTGTGAGGGAGGAGGAGGGATGAGCGCTCTCGCTAGGGCACTTTGTTTTATTTCTTCGTGAGCTCACGAAATAAAGCTTAACTCACAGAGCACGTTGTCCTGTAAATGTCAAGCTTTCTCTCCCGTACTGGGTTTCCTCTAACTGCTCGCAGTCGTTCCATCTCTCCGTGCTTGGTTTTCGTAGGAGCTTGGAACTCCTGCTCCAGTGGCAGTCAAGGGCTGAAGGTTGAGCTTTTAGCAGAGAGCCCTAGCTGTTGAGTTGGCTTCCCTGTGCGATGGACCTTTTCTCCTGTCGCTGCGGTCCCCCCCTTCTCGCCCCAGTGTCCCCATACCCCCCACCCAAGACTCTGGTGTCGGGGACCGTTTCCTCCCGCTCCTGCTCTCCCAGGCGCTACAGGGAGCGCTTTTGGCCCCCAACGTTCTACGGGGCCGTTAACAGTCTCTGAGCAGAAGTCGCTGGAGCAAACGGCTGCCGGGGCGGCCTCTCCCCCGCGGCAGCAGCGCAGCCCGGCGCGGCACCCTCAGCGAGAAGCGAGAAGGGAATCGCTGCCACAGAGCGGCCCCGAGCGAGCCCGGCCTGTCAGGCGGCGGAGCCCCGCGGGCGGCGGGCCCGGCTGGCGAGCGGGGGCATGGCGGCGCGGAGCCAGGCCTCCCTGCGGCGCCGGCTGCAGAGCTCGCAGGAGGCGCAGCAACGCCAAGCGGTGCTGGTGCGGAAGCTGCAGGCGAAGGTAAGGAGCGGGGGCACCTGCCCGGGGGGGAGCTGCCCGGGGACGGGCCGCGGTGGCGGGGCCGGGGTGCCCGGGCCGCCCGCGCCGCGCTGAGAGGGGACTCGGCGGCGGCGGCGGCGGCGATCTCGGGGGGCGAACGCGCGGCCCCAACGGCGCCCTCCCCGGGGCTGCTGCGGGCGGGACGGCGCCGAGCCCGGAGCTCGGGGGAGGCCCCGGGAGCCGCCCTGCTCCGCCCGGCCTGCTGGGCGCCGTCACACACACACACACACAGACACACGCCCCGAGCCCCTCGTCAGGTCTCTCCCGTCCTTAACTAAAGATGCCGGGCTTGCCAACGCCTTTGTTTGGCCAGGTGAGCAGGGGGCTGTCCCAGAGGTAGGAGTCAAGCCGGCGGCGGTGGTTTCGCGTGGCCCCGGACAGAAGCAGGCAGCTCTGGCCTGGTCGGCCCGGGGCGCAGGAGCGCCGGCAGCGAGGAGGGTGCCGGCCCCGGGCGGAGGGTCGGGGCAGTGTCCGACGGTGGTCACGGCGTGGCTGGAAGCTCCTCCTGCTTTCCTTGCCCGTGCTTGTCTTCTGCAGCTGAACAGACACCCGCGTTCTGCAGCGGCTGTGCAGGGCTGTGGTCAGAACTGACTTGACTTGCTACTTAGTGAAACGCAACTTGCAAAACTCATTTCTCTAACTTCAAGGACCCGCTGGACCTTGAGCCCGTTGGAAGGACTGATCTGGGGGACGTAGTGGCCATAGGCCAGGCACGGCTCTCTAAGGCGCTCTCGTCATTCTGTTTGCCACCTCTGTCTTAGGATGAGCAGATAGCAGTGCGTGTAAAAGACACCCTGTCTCCTGTATTCTTTAATCTTAGATAAGGTGAAGCTTCCCTATGTCGTAACGACTTCTTGTTGACGGGATCGGCAGCACTGTGAAATGTGCTCTGCTTGGGCTGTCAAGACCTGCAGAAAAGCGAATGCAGGAGGGGCCGCGTCTGCTACAAGCCACATTCGCTCACCTTCATTCTGTGTGCCCATCTAGGTACTGCAGTACCGGACTCGGTGTCGAGAGTTGGAGCAGCAAGTGCAAGCAGGAGGGGTGAGTGTGCAGGTTGCTAACTAACGATAGCGTACGTAGCATTCGCTACCGCAGGCAAAAAGCTCCCCAGAGCAACGGCAGAGGGAAACAAGCGTTTGCTGCCTGAGGCTTTAAAGAAGCGCTGCAAGGCTGCCCGGCCGTCTTTTGTCCAGCTGCCGTTCTTAGAGCAGCCAGTAATCCCAGAAATGCCGGCCCGGAAAACCCGATCAAGAAGGATTGTAACGTTGTGAAGGAGTGCTTTATTGCTGGAGTAAGGTTTGTCCTAGGTCTCGGGAGAGGGCTCTACTGCCTGTTAGGTTCTGTGGCTGTCTCTGACAAAGACTTGGTTGAAACATGGCGTGTTGGAAGGCAAGAATGCTGGCGTTCAACATACAGAGCTGGCTCTGTGCTTTTCCTTCTGCTTCACGGCCAAAGTCAACCTAGGAAACGAAGGGTAGGAGAGTACTCCCAGGCTTCAAGTCTGAGTGAGCACTGGCGGTCATGAGCTGAGGATACTTAGCTGTGAGAGTGCAACGGCGGGAGACTGAGGAGAGCTGCTCACGCTGAGTAACACCCTTCCCCTCCCTTCCTCTCCCTAGTCGTGACACTGTTAAGCCTGGAGGAAGCCACGAGCTCCTGAGATACCAAAGAAATGGAGGGGAAAGCCACGGATGCTAACAGTAGTGAAGGGTCCACAAGAATTTGACTCAGCATTTCCTTTCTTCTTAAGGGATCCCTTCCAGGCAGGTGGGAAGCCAGAGAAGCCCGCGACCGGGAGAAAGCACTGCTTCAGTTGGAAGAGGAGCATCAAAGGTAAAAGGAAGAAGTGTTAACCTCACACATGGTATCCTGGATGCTCGCGGAAGCGAGGGAAGACCTGTCAGCGCTACCTGGTCTCCCCAAGGGAAGCAGTCGGGCAAGCCGTTTGGAAAGGAGAAAGGTCCACAATCTGTTCTGTGCCACAGGAATAGTGGTGTGTGCCGAATGGCTCTGTTTGGAGCGGGGGGTTGTTCTGGGTGACCTCCAAAGGTCCCTTTCCAGCCTAAATTATTCTGTGTCTCAGTCGGTGAGCTGCTCAGCAGAGCCTGGGTTTAGGTTGAGAATCAAGCCCCGACATGCTGAGCATTCCGTGGCGCAGGAGTTGTCCTCTTTGGGTTCGCTCGAATAGCATATCCTGCGCTTGGATCAGAGCCTTCCAGTAGAGCACTTGGCACCACAGGCATCTTCTGCCGCATTGCTTTCCCTGCTTTTCTTTTTCCCTCGGCCCCAGAGATAAATGGTGTGTGGTGTAAAAGGCACCTGTGTGCTGTGTTACGTATGTTGCAAGCTAAGGTGGGAGAAGCCCAGCTCCTGTTTTGATCCAGAAACTGAGTTCTGTGCTTGTTCGCAGGGCAGCGGTTCTCTCCATTTAGTTCATGAATTTAGTTTCCTGGGTGGGATATTAGCCTGTGGTCCCAAAGTCATTAAGCTGCAGTGCCTGACCTCTCAGCTCTCAGTTGAAAGTTGCGCATCAAGCTGTTTCCCCTCTGTGTATGGCGCTGTCTTTGTGGTGTGCAGTTTACTGGATCAAGAAGGTGGGGGTCTTTGCTACAGGTCTTACACAGTGTATAGGACAAGGACAGGGAGAGGCTGAACGGGAAGGTGAGGGCAGTGCTGGGTAGAACATGAGTTTGCCATAGCAGGGAGATCTTTCTTAATCCTAGAAAGCACTTTTCCTGCCTCTCGGTTTGACAACCAAGTCAGCGTTGAAGGAGCTGGAAAAGCACGGGGATGCTGCTTGTGGATAGCAGTTGTGCCGTGACCTCATCGCTGTTTCTCCTTTGCCAAGGTGTGAGACTCTGGCCGAAGTGAACGCTGTCCTGCAGGAGCACCTAGGTAAAGCGACTGAGGTTAATTCAGCCCTCAAGGAAGATGTTGGGAAACTGACGGCGGATTGGATGAGGGCCCGGGAGGAGCTGGAATTGAAGGCGAGCGAACGGCGCAATGAACGTGAGGTAAGGATAGGCTACGGGAATGTCAGACGTGATGCCCAAGCGGAATGGGAAGGCATTTTATTTCTGGCACGGAGGACTTGCTGTGTGAAAGTTGTGGCTGCCTTGAGGACGTCTTGGTGTTGCCTGGCCAAAGACAGGGGTGTGAGATGGAGGAGGGTCAGCAAATCGTGGTGCTGGAAGACGCCCCCCCCGGCTGTGACCATACTGCTCAGTCTTCAAGGCAAATGCTTGCTGCTGCTGGATGCCGCAGGGCAGTCAGACGTGAGCGCTCGTCCTTTTAGTAGTTCCTAAATCTCTGTCGACAGCAGTGGAGACCGGAGAGGTCTGTGTCTTTTCACATTCAGAGCAGCCAACCGAAGAACAAGACAGGCCTCCCTTACCAAGAGTGTCTTGCAAGCAAATCTGACCCTGGTCTTGGAGGGGCTTGTTTTTGTCTTCCTCCACCAAGACTGTTAGACATCTCTGCAAGGCGAGATGACAAATCATGATCGGTTTGCTTTGCCGATACCCACTCCTGCAGGAGAAGCGTGGGTGTTTCCTTCCTTGAGGTCAGGTGACGAGTCTGCTGGGGGATGCTTCTGTGGTGCCTCTTCGGCCCTTGATACCCCTGTTGGAATTGTTATGAAAGGAGACCCGGTGATGGTGGTTGTACTCTCTCCTATCTGCACGACTTGCAGAGTGACGGCGAAGGCTGAATTGGCATTTCTTTTTGTCTTTGCATGTTTAGCTTTATGACAGCTACTTAAAGGGTGAACGTAACCGCCTACTCAGCCTGTGGCGTCAGGTGGTGACCTTCCGCCGTCACTTCCTGGAGATGAAGACTGCCACTGACCGGTGAGTAGAAGTTAAGGCTGGATCCCTTGCAGGAAAACTGTAGCTTCCCTTCTCACCTGCTTTTTGAGCCTCGATGTTACGTTAGTTGCGGCTACAGATATGATTTCTCCTTTGGTAGCCTGAAGCCATGCCATTAAGCGTGCCTTAGGCTGTTTTCGGAATCATTTTGTTTGATGCTGGTTTTCAGATAAAACCGAGGGGCTCGGGCTCTAAGCAGTGCAGAGGCCCTGAACGGATGAACTTGACTGTGGTGCTGTTTGGGCACATTAACACGGACACAGGCGCACGTGGACACATTGGAAGAGCCTCACCAAAGCTGTGCATGCAGCACCTAGCGCGGTCCCTTTTATAGAGTGACGAAAATCTGCCTTAAATCTCACTTGCGTTCTTTTCCCCCTGCTCCTGATGGGAAGATCATTCATGGATACCTGTTTTTGTCCTTCTCCTTTCCAGCTTACATTTATTCTGGTCAGTTTGCATCCGCTTATGCCTCTACCAGCATTGTTGAGAGAAAGGATAGCTTCTCTACCCTGTTACTGCATTTGTCCAATTTATTTTGCTTAGTTTGATACCTCCTTTTTAGGATTGCTTTCTTGTTCTTGGGCTCTCTGAGGTTCCTTTCTCACAGCTGCAAACAAAAATCGTGTAGCCGTAATAGTACGTTCTTCTGGTGTCAGCATGCAATTTCAAACGCTGGGTTACCGTCAGCCATTTACCTTATCTGATGGTAAGCTTTCCTTAATGTGTAGAGTATGCCTGAGCTACTAGTTAATCCTTCTGGCTGTGCCATCGATTTCTTCTTATCTCTGAGGAGAAAACAGAGTCGTTCCTCAACCATCAAAGAGACCCGTTGCTCAACTCTCAAGATGCGTCCTGATCCCAAAGTGTCAGATGAATGATTCGTCCCCGGTGAAGATGTCATCTTTCCTGCCAGCTTTTACGGTTGCACAATTCCGTGCTTGAAAAGTGAGTCAGCTGATAAAGATGGTGGTGTGAACGTTCTCTCTTTCTTTATTCTCCTTCAGAGATTTGTCAGAGCTGAAGGCCGAGCAAATGAGGCTTTCTGGATCTATACTTGTAAACTGCTCCCGCCTAAACTCCGGCATGCAGCGCTGGGAGTCCGTCCCTCTGGGTAGACCTGTCCTAAAGGATCAGGCGCAGCAGCAAGCGGACCAGGAAAGAAGCCAGAGGACTTGGGAAGTGATGTGCTTACAAGCCAAGGGGGACCCGGAGAAGGAGGAGCTTCAGGACAGGTAAACGTGTTTTAAACTTTGGAAGGAGTCAGCATCCCTGGAGGTCTTTAGAAGACATGTAGATGTGGTGCCTGGGGACATGGTTTAGTGGTGGACCTGGCAGTGTTAGGTTTCCGGTTGGGCTCGATGATCTTAAAGGTCTTTTCCAACCTGCATGATTCTGCGATGCTATGCTCTTGGTTTTGGAAAGGAGAATGTTTTCACACGAAAAACTTGTTTGTCCCTTCCCCTTCTCGTAGACTGAAGGACTTAGCTGCACTTGAAGGAAAACAGTCATTATCACAGAGTGAGTTGGTAGTCGCGAGAGAGACACTGGAGGAATGGCGTCTTCAGAGGGATCTGCTGAAGCGCGAGAAACAGGAGCTTACAATGGCCCTGGAAAAGGTATGGTCACCTTACTCCTAGGCAGCACTTGTGGGAGAGGGAGTTGTGATAGCAGGACCGCCACCGGTGCTGTTTCTGGCAGTAGAAGAGAGGGACAATGTTGTTCTCCTTCTTGGAAAACGGTGATCGGATCACACAGGCTCGTGGGTGTAGTCAGTCCCCAGGTGCCTGCTGGGCACGCTGAATTGGGAGTATGTCGGCAATGCGAAAGGGGATCTGGAGTCGCTGCTTGAAGTCAGGGATTTTCCTGTCTTTGTTTTCATGTTGTTCTGCTGTCTCTTCAGGCAGAGCAGTCAGTAGCAGAGTTGACAGGGGCTCTGAATAAGCTGCGTGCTGAAGTAGCTGATCTACATGTTGGAGCCGCGAAGGTGAGCAGTATTCATGAAGCTCTCGCCTTGGATAAAGTGCAGCTGAAGAAACTTGTGTTGCTCCTTTTTCTGTCCAAGCCAAACCTTCTTCATAGGAAATCTTACTGTATTTTATTTCCTCTGTGCTTCTGCGATTGTAGCTGGAGCAAGAGCACGATCTTCTGTCAGGTAAAGTGGCCGAGATGGAGAGAGCAAAGATCTCTGACCAGGAGAGGCTGAACCTGTGTGAAAGAACAAACGAAGAGCTCTGCGCAGAGAAAGCCCGCCTGGAGCAGCTGCTGAAGAAAGCAGAGGAGCACCAGGAGGGGCTGCAGGCAGAGCTGAGGATGCTGGCAGAGGAGAAGGCAGAAACCCAAGATAAACTCAATGAGGTGAGACCAAAAACCTAGTGCTTTCCGGGTGGGCTTTTGGCTGCTTGGCTCAGCGGGGCTCTGTCTGTTGGATTCTGCAGTGTTTTTGTCAAGGAGACGCTTTCCATTTGTTCGAGCCTAGAGAGCGGGACAAAGCTGCAAGTCAGTGTCTGCTGTCTTGTACTGCTGAGAATGGGAATGACGTCCTGACATTGTTGAAGTTGTCTTGCAAGCCATACACGCAGCTTTGAATTGCTCGAGCCTCTTCAGGCCTTGAGGAAGAGGATGAGAAATAGGCCGTGTGACTCTGGACTACCTGATTTTCAGTACAGTGGAAAAAGAGCTTGGGAGAATCGTATCGCTGGAGGAGACTAGGGAGTTTGCCATCATTTCAGTGTCAGTTTCATAATGTACAACCTTGGGTATTACGGGATAACTTTGAGAGGAGAATTGTTTGTTTCGGATGGTCTGTTCTCTGCTAGACAGTCTTGGTTTTCGAGTCCGTGGTATGTTTGGCAAATACCCAGCAGAGGTGTTATACTGAAGACAAAAGCTAAAAAAACATGGTTACTCTTCAAGCTTGAATACCAGCAAGGTATATTAGACGACTTCTTTGTGTAAGACAAGGAAACAGTATTGTTGACGTGAACTCCTGTACCAATAGAGTCTACCATCTCTTTGGCCACATCAGCCAGACTTTCATAAATCACTAACTGATGCTGCCACCACGAGGGCTGTTTCCCTGACAAGCGTCGCCTCATTGCATCCAACTGCTTTACACGCTCAAGTAGGGGACGCTTTGATCTTTTCTTTTTTTTTTTCTTTTTTTTTTTCTTTTCTCCCTCCCCCCCCCCCCCCCGAAGGAGAAAACGTGTATTTTCACTTTCTTCAGCAAGCCAAGTTGCTTTTGCTCAAACTTTCCTGAACATTTCCAGCAACAACTTGAATAGATTCTTAGAGCATTTTAGTTTGCAAGGGGGCAGTTCTGGAAAAACGCAGTGTTTTTGCATGAAAACACGTAGTCTGGGGTATGTAGGTTTGTCCTGAAGGAGCTGTCCGGACCCCGGCAACCCAGTAGGGCCTTACGCGTCGCTTTCAAGTTAACAGTGCCAGCGCCTTCTGGCAGCCCCGGGTATTAGTGCGGTATAGAGCAGATGCTCTGAAGCTTTCAGCCCAAAGTACAGGAGCTCCTTCTCCTCGAGCTGATTCAGAAGTGGCACTGGCTGGCTCTGCATAGAAGCCCAGAGAACGGACTCTAACTGTATTTTGTCCCGCTTTCAGGTTTACCGCCAGCAAGAGTCATCTAGCAGTGGTCTGGAGCAGTTGCGCCAGGAGTCCTCTCGCCAAGGGCATGCACTGGCCAGGGTGTCCAAAGAGAAGGAGTTGCTGGTGCGTGAGAAGGCTGCCCTAGAGGTGCGACTGGCAGCCGTGGAGCGGGACAGACAAGGCCTTTCAGAGCAGCTGGCAGAGGCCAGGTAAAGGTGGGGAGGAGACCCTAAGCAGGACGTTATTTCATGTCTGGAATTATAAAGGTGGTAATCATTACACGAGGATTGATTGCATCCAGTGCTTTTCAGATGTTTTCACCTTCCACGGGCAGAAAATGGAGGAATCTTGAGAAAAAACCCCAAACAGTATCCCATGATTTGAATGGTATTTGCCTGAGAGCTAAAGCTAACAAAGCTCTCCTGAGCCTTGGGCTCGCGTTTATGCCCCTTGCATGTTCCTCTGTGAAATCCAAAGCAAGCCAATATAATTCCTCGGTCTCTGGCACCTTGGCTCTGCATTGAGTAATAATTAAACCACGCAGATGTTTACTGAAGCCTGAAGCTTCTCTCTGGGTTTGGTTTCTTGTTCTGTGCATCGGAACACAGATCTTTCCGTATCGAGTAGTTTGAGGTGGGATCTTCAGACTTCAAGGCTATTACACGCGGTGCCCAGTTATTGGGCTGTAGCAACTGTTCCTGCCAGATGTTGCTCTCAAGAGCCTTTTGTTGTCGCAGTTTGGGACTCGGTCTTTTCTGTTCCGTTTTAGAGACTGACTTTGATTTATCCTTAAAAGGGAGCGTAGTGGCTTTGGACTGCCAGCGACTGGCGTAATCAGAAATGTGTGCTTGTTCTCCTTCCCAAAGCTACATCCTCCATTGTCCATCCAAGTGGGTGAAATCCTACATTTGTGGGGTTTATTGTTGTACCACTCGGGTGCCCCTTTCCCCTGAGGGACGTTAACCCTGATTGCATCCCTGTACGAGTGAGGCAGTGCTGTGTATTGTAGGAACCCGGCAGGCAGGACGCCGGTTAGATCAGGGAGGTGACTGCACCCCCTGGTTCCAGAATCCTGCGTGTGGTACGCAGCAGTTGGCTGAAGTCTATGGATGCAACAGTTTGCCTCTGCAGTACCACAACTTCCGTTTTAAAGAGCGACCAGTCATTTGCGCTACCGCCTACTTAGTTAGCAACGCTTAAAGAAAAGTAGCAAGTTTTTCTCTTGAACTTGCAACAGTTTAAACTGCAGGATAGCTGCCTCTCCTTTCAGGTAGCCCTTGTTCTGATAACATCTAGTTGAAGTTTCTTACAAATGCTGCTGCAAGCATGAGATTTTACTACGCCGTCCGATGTCTTTCTTTGGTCCCTTCTGAAGATAGGGAGTCTGGAAAATGACCTACCTATACCTACACTGCAAGCAGCATTAAAACGTCACGAGTCAGCCAGGGAAATACTCTGATTCTGTCCCCCTGCAGAGCAACTTGGAAGTGCAGATGAGAGGAGGAGGGCTGTGAGCAGAGGCTGGGCTTTGGCTGGCACAGACTTTGTGGGCACAGCTACCCGTGTGTCACAGATCAGACACCAGCAATGTAAGATTCGGCCGTTGAGATCAAATTCGGCTGGGCTTTCTGAGTTACCCTAGGTCATCCGTAAAGCCTGGGCACTCCCTCGGAGGGGCCTGCATTGCTGCTCTAAATGGCAGAAGTAGGCTTTCTGTATACCACTTTCCACGCAACCGTGCTCAGGAGTGGGGATCTTGAACCGCTTCTTGCTGGAATAACTGCCTGTGGGTGTCAGGAGCAAGAAACTCACTTCTCTCCGTATTCTCAACTTGCAGGTCAGTGAAGGAGACCCTGGAATCCAGCCTGTTTGAGGCTCAGCAGCACTCATCTCAGCTGGAGATCTCCCGGCATCAGCTTGAAATCCAGCTTCACGCAGTCGCGCAGGCCAAGGAGGTGATCCAAGGTGAGAGCCTCGTGTGCTTTGTTTCTGGTGATCCCCCTGCCTACGAAGATGGTATAAAAACAGCTGTCTGTCCGCAGTGCTTCTGAGGAGTGAAGGAGCTGGAGACAGATCCCTCCTACACTGCAAGTCAAATGGCTTGAGGTTAGTGAAGTCAGAACCACTGTCTGCGCAGGCCCTGAATCTTGCCGTTTGCCGTGTTTGCAGGGGAAGTGAAGTGCCTTCAATGTGAGCTGGAAGCGGAGAGATCTCTAAGGAGGCAGGAACGGGAGCACATGGCACAACGGCTCTTGCAGACAGAACGGCAGTATGAGGCTGCCCTCAGACTTCGGCAAACTGATCATGAAGCGGAAATGAACAAGCTCCTGCAAGACCTGGTAGGAAACAGTACGCTTTTGAATTCTTCCAGCAAGCTTTGTGGGCTGGCTTTAGAAGGATAATAGCCTGAGTGTGGCTGCCTGAAATGGCAGCAACCATCTGTCGCAGGCCGCCCGTTGCGGCCAGGCAGCAGAGCCAAGGGCTTGTACTTGAAGGCCCGTGAAGACCCAGCAGACTGTGCTGGGATGGTCGATGCAGCCACAGATTCAGTGTGGGCGTAAGACGAGTTCAACAGAAGGTTGGGTGGTCCCCCCGCAAAGCCTGGCAGCCCAGGGGTAGGATCTTAGCAGACTCCCGTCTGCCGTGAAGTAGACTCCTAACATTCCCGCCAACTGCAGTCACGGGAGCTTTGTTCCTTTCTTTCTGTCCTTTCATGGTTGGCAGAGGTCTTGTCTTTGGGCTTAAAGCGTATGGAACAGGCCCCTCATTCCTGGGGCTTGAGTTCGTGGCCTGTCTTGTGGCTAGGGCGTCGGGGTAGTGGCCTCCTTCTCACCCTGCAGTCCATCTGCGCCTTTTCATTGACGAGAACGGAGTTGGGCTTTGAAAATAGAGACTCTGAGAATAGCGAGAAATCCCGAGGAGAGAGGTGCTAGGGAACAGGCAGCCACCAGAGAGGGGAAGGTAACGTCTCCTCTTCCTCCACCTGCTGACCCTCCTTTTAAGTTCCTTGGTAGGACATGAGTTATGGAGGGCACAAAGCCACTGCTGTGCACTGTTGAGGTGGGGGTTTGTGGGAGGGAGTATTGTGAGGAGCTTGGCTGGGACTCCATCTTGAAGTCTTTTCCTCCCCTCATCAGGCAAGCGAGTGGGAAGGGCACCATTCAGAGCTAGAGGAGATGCTGGAGCGATGGGAAAAGGAGAAGGCAGAGACAGAAAGGGAGCACGAGAAGAAGCTGTTTGATATGAAGCAGAAAGTTGCCACCATGCAAGCTCAACAAGAGGAGGAACGAACGAGAGTTGAAAATGCCAAGCAAGAGGTAAAGGCCGTGAAGGGGGAATTTGTGTGGGTTTTTTTACTCTTCTGGGCTCCTTATTGGCAGTGCTTCTCTGGACACTGTGGAAATGCCACACATTTTTCCTGTTAGGTGACTAAGAGTTTGTTGGAGAGTCAATCACAGATGGACCGTGGATGGACCACGTTTTTGCTGCCAATCTCACTTAGGAACCTGTGCCTCCAAGGGGGCAGATAATGACCCAGGAGACAAGCAGCACGGTGCTTCGAGAACGTGGGAGCCCGTCACTCTCTGAGTCTTACCACACAAGTTTTGTATGGGAAGTTTAAAGCCGTCCTCTCTTTATTTCTGTGCAGGCCCCGCCAGAACAGGAGCGTGAGAAGAAGAATGCTTTCCTAGAGACGCTGCTCCAAACTCGGGGAGAGCTAAGAGAAGCCTGCCAGCAGCTGGAGCAGCTCAGGCAGGAGGTGGAAGAGCGGCGAGAGAATGGGCAGGTCAGTCTGACTGGTAGGGTGGGCTGAAGGAACAGGCCGCTGGCAATTGGACATAAGCTGAGAGAAGCTGAGAGAGCCAGGAAACAGAGTGAAGGGCAGGAACAAGGGAATGAAAGATAAGCCCTGCGCCTGGGGAGGCAAGGCCTACTGCAGGCACTGCAAGCAGCACAGAGCCCGGTAAGCGCCAGAGATCAGCAACAGCAAGGAAGGGTTACAATGGAAGCAGAGCTGGGTGGAAAAGCAGAAAGAAGTGGCTGAATGAGTGTGATTTTGAGAGAGAAGGAGAAAAAAGCTGGATCTGATGGCAGGTCCCGGTAGCTTGCTCTCCATTTGTGTTTACAGAACATCACGGAAAAGCTGCAGGCAGAACTGCAGGAAAGTCAGAGTAAGATCAAGGCCGTGGAGAATAGGCACAAGGAAGAAATGCAAACCGTCACAGAGGAAATGAACAGCCTTCTTCAGCAGAGGGATGCTCTACAAAAACAGGTGACTGAAACGGCCATAGCTACTCCGGTCATCAAACAGGTGAAGTGTCTCTCCACTTCTTGCCTTTCCACTGCAGAGCAGCAGGCTGGTGGGGTAGTCCCTCTGACTGCCATCATACTGTGGTCTCCATCTCAGCTGGTCTGGAGGAGACTTTACCGGCCAGCTGAATGGACAGATGGGCTAGTCCTTTTGCCTGTTTGCCAGCAATCATCAGAATGGATTTCTGCTGGTCTTGGTTTTTAAGGTGGTTTTTCAGATGAACGTGGTGACCCACTGAGCTTTTTAAACAAGTCGGCTGTATCCATTGTGAATCTGGTACTCTCGTGACAGGGTGAAATTTCAAGTTGTTCTTTCCTCACAGTACATGATACGGCTGACAGTGACAAGCCATAGTCTTTGACTGCTTTGTTAGGTTTTACTTGTGGTGGAAGAGTTGACATCTCAGCTAGCAGCCTCCGAAGAGTCTCTAAAGGAGGAGGCCATGCGTCTGCAGCAAGAGGTGGCGTCTTTGGAGAGGAAACTCGAGAGCACTGAGAAGCAAAGGAAGGATGTCCTGGTGAGGCTGGCAGATGCTGCAAAGGGCCATTTCTTACCTATTTTTTGGCCTTCTGTTAATAGTTCTAAGGAGCAACTTTTTCCGGTGGAGAGCTGATTTTGGGTGGTCTTGTACCGGTTCAGTCCAAATCTGAGCAGACACAGAGTACGCAAATGCTGACCAAGTTTCCCTCACTTCCCGCTTCCTTCCAGTCACCGTTCCTTGTTTCCCAGACGTTTGCTCTCCTGCCAGGCCATGTAGCTGAGTTAGCAGGGTCATCGCCTTGGGTAGGAGAGGACAGTCCAGAAAGGAGAGGTCGTTAAGATGACCGATAGCACAAACTATGTGGAGAGACCGCTACAGGAGCAGAAGAGTGTCATTTATACCAGCGGTTGTTTTCTGGTTTACCTTTTCCAATTGCGTTCTTCTGAATAAGCAGGGAAAGATGCTGTAGTCATGTAAAAGTCAGTTATGATTCAGGGTGTCTGTTTTCCTCAGTGCTGATGATTTCTGCCCTTGAACCTTTAGTCAAAGGAATTTTCAAACTTGTCTCTATTTACATTGCATGGTTTGGGCGATCATTGGTGTCCAAATCCATATTTAGATTTCCAAATATCTGTATCTGGAAAAAGGGGTGAGGAGGCAGAGTTAGCTAATAATAGAAAGCTGTTCAACATTGCCCATCTGAGAGCAGACAGTGGGGGAAAAGAGAGATATTTGAGAAACAAAAGTGCTGATCCAGATCCATAGGAATGCCTGCCAGGGGAAATCTAGTCCCGATTTCCAACAGTGGGAATGCCAGCCCGTCACCTGACCGTTACTCCTTCCAGAGGGGACAGCGGGGTTCCAGAGGGTGGTACCATGAAAACTCCACACAGTAGAGGCCCAAAACCCCCCCAAGCCCCCCCAAACCAAATGGAAATCCCATGCTGGGGTTGTTCTCTCTTGCCTTCCTCCCTAGCAGAGACAACATCGTCATGGCACTGCCTAAATCATGCCTGGTCTGGACTTTAGATCCTGGCTGCAGTTCTGGCAGCTCCTCCCCAAAAGAACACGCTAGAGCTAGAAGAGGCTCAGAGAAGGGCAAACAGGAAGATGGGACTGGCTGAGTAAGCTGGCAAAGACGCAGCCGAAAGGGTGGCGCAGGCAAGGTCTACAACATCCCGAGAGGCAGGGGGAGGGGGGGCAGCCCTTGACTGCCGCTGGAGCAGGAGTTCCAAGCTACTACGAAAACCAGACCTATATGGATGGAATTATTGAATCTTTTCCTCGCTGTTTTGCAGCATGAACGGGACAGGCTGCAAGCAGTTAAAGAAAAACTGGTACGAGAGATAAAACTTCTTCAGGAATCAGCCACAGCCTCTGAGACCCGAGCAAATACAGCAACGGATACGAATCACTGCCTTGAACAAGAACTTCAGACTGCATTGTCTGTCTTGAAAATGAAAACCGAGGAAGTGGAAACGCAGTGGGAGAAAATGCAGACGCTCCAGAAAGACGCGGCACAGGGAAAAGCTTTGCAGGAGACTCTCCCTCATCTGACTGCCATCCTGTCAGAGAGGGAGGGAGAAATGAAGTTGTACCAGGAAGAGGTGAGAACGCCGGAAGACCAGCAAGCAATGCAGAAAACTACTCTCGATCAGGTTATTAAGGACATAACAGAGAAAAACCAGAAGATGGAATCCCAGCAAGAACGGATACGGGACCTGGAGAAGCAGCAAGAAAAACAAAGGATTGCTGTCAGCAAGATGAGCAAAGAGCTGGAAGAGAGAGGCCTGGAGATCAGATCCCAGCAAGAACGGATACGGGAGCTCTAGAGAAGCAGCGAGAAATGCAGAGGACTGCTGTCAGCAAGATGAGCAAAGAGCTGGAGGAGAGAGACCGGGAGATCAAATTCCAGGAGGGGAAAATAGCGATTCTAGAACAAGACGGTGCATCACAAGTGAGAAATCTGCGGGTGGATCTTGATCATCTGAAAGGAACCTTGGAGGAGAGAAACTTGGAGCTTATGTCTCTGACTCAGCAGATCCAAGAACTGGAAAGGGAGAGAGAACAGGTGAAATCTCTGCACGCAAGCCTCGAACACCTGAGGGCCGCTCTTAAGGACAGAGAGAGCGAGTGTGATTCTCAAAGGCATCAGTTAAGACTCTTGCAGCAGTACAAGGAGCAGCAAGAGGGGTACCTGCAAGAGCTTCACGGTAAAGTAGAAAAGATGACACTTGCTTTGTCTCAAAAAGATCAAGAGCTTGAGTCACAAGAAAAGCAAATCCAGGAAGCTGAAGAAGTCACGGAAATGCAGTTAAGGACTGTCCGTGACCAACTGGAGCAGGCCTTAGAAGCCTTAAAAGAAAAGGACAGACTCATAGACACCCAAAAGCAACAAACAAGGAGCTACGAGGGAAAACCAGGAGAACAGCTGAAGGTCTTACGCAGAGACTTAGAAGACGCTACGGCAATACTGAAAGAAAAGCATTTCATGGTTGAATCTCAGAAGGAACGGATTGCGACCTTCCAAAAAGCAGAACAAGACTCTGGAGAGCAGAAGGAAATTCTGCAGCATCTGGAAGCGGCCCTAAAGGAGAAAGAGCAAGAAATTGTATCCCTTAGAAAGCCATGTGAGGCACGCAAGGAACAGGAGGAAAAGCACGGAGCTGAGCAAACAAATCTTCAAGGGACAAAACTGACTCTGAAAGGAAGAGAGAGAAAGAAAGATAGGGGTTCTGGAGGAGGCTACCTCTAGG
This sequence comes from Grus americana, assembly GCF_028858705.1. Classification (NCBI taxonomy): domain Eukaryota; kingdom Metazoa; phylum Chordata; class Aves; order Gruiformes; family Gruidae; genus Grus; species Grus americana. The sequence continues at coordinate 92,248 of NC_072868.1, forward strand.
CTTGAGACCAAGGCTCAAGGTGAGCAAAAAGAGTTAGAAGAGGAAATAAGAGCTCTTTGGGAAGATCTCCAGCACGTTCAGCAGACTCTGGCAAGGAAGGATGAAGAGATCGAGTACCAGAGAGACAGAGTCAGGTATTTCGAGAAGACTCTGTCAGGGAGAGAACAAGAGCTTAGGCGGCAGAGCGAACTCCTGAAACAATTAACGTCAGCTTTGCGATGGAAAGATGAGGGGGAGACCCTACAGAAACAAATCCAGAAACTCCAGAAATGGGAGGAAGAGGAAGCCGAGAAGAGGAGGGTTCTCCAGGAGAGAGACCGTTCCTTGCAAAGGCAGAAGGAGCTAACCCAACAACTGGAAGATGAGCGGAAAGCAAAGGGGGAAGAATTGGAGCGTGCGATTGCTATCTGGAAGCAGACTGAAAGCGGAGAAGTCAAATGGAAAGAGAAGGCACAAGCACTGACTCTTGCCCTGACCAAGAGTGAAATGGCCAATGGGACTCTGAGGGGAGAAATAGCCGTCCTGCAGAGTATGGTTTCAGAGAGGGACACGGACTGGTTTCATCACGAGGTAGGCAGCGTGATTGATCATCAGTCAACTAAAATGTCTATAAAGGATTCTAATGACGGTTCCCATCAAGATATGGGAATTTATGTTCCTGTCAATCTATGACCAGCTTGGCCACAGAAACTATGGCTGCAGCCAGCAGGCTTGCCTGTCTGTGTAGCTCCGGCCAGAGACCATTCGCCTGCTAGAATGTTTTCTGTCCAGCCCAGAACTACTGACAGAACTACGGAGCTTGCTGTTAAAATTAACTCCAGGCCAAAAGCTGGGGATGGCTAGTTGGTTCTCTCCTATCTAGGCAAGCTTAGCCAACATGTCGTGGTTAGAATTTGGCGTGGAAAGGAAAGGGCACCGTTGACCAAACTAATGTACTAAACTTAGTCGAATTTTATAACGACGGCTGGAGAGCAGCTACGCTGATGGTGCTTAGAGGATGCTTTCAGACATGTAGATTGCTGAGGTACAGCTTTTCCAGTGTATTAAAAAGAACGGAATTCGTCCCGCCGCCTGATCGGGTTAAAGGCTTCGTTGCGCGTTCAGAATGTACTTGTGCCGCAGTCCAAAACGCATGAGGGCAAATTTGTGTGGATTTCTCCAAGGTGATCTGGAGGGGCCGCCCTAGGAAGAGAGTGTGTTGTTTTGGCCTGTGGAGCAGGAGGAGAAGAAGGGACTTAGCACTGTCCGTTCCTGGGTCTGGTCGCTCTCCGCAACGTGTTGCTTCTGGCCCTTCTAAGCTTTCTGTGGCACCAGCTCTCACAATCTCCTCTCTGTGTACCCAGCAGGCTACTGCAGAAGGGGAGCAGCTCTCCTGGCTCTCGGAGAAGAGACTCCTGTCGCAGCGGCTGGAACGTCTGCAGCGAGCAGTTGCAAAGCTGCAACTCGAGAAGACGGAGCTGAAGCAACTCAACGCTGAGCTCAGGAGGACTCTTGAGCAGGTGAAGCAGGCTTTCGCTGCCTCTGCAAAGCCTCACGGTCCTCTGGAACACAACACATTTCCACAGGCAGCACTTTGGCGTCCTCTGCTTGTTGCCTTCCCTCTCCCACTTTCCCCTGCGGACACTGGCTTTTGTATTTTCTCTCTCTTCTGGCACCCTATTGCCTTCAGAAACGCACATTCCCTCCGGTACCACCCTTCTTGCCCCAGTGTCCCCCTACAGACACATTTGACACTCTTGTGGCCAGGAGCTGTTTCCTCTTGCTTTCTCTTTCTCTTCCATAGTCTACGTCGAGTAGTCCTTTTTGCCCCCAACCTCCTCTGGTGCCATTAACAGTCTCGGAGCAGAAATCTCCTTGCCATGGTGTCCAGAGGTGCTGTTACTCCTTGTTTGGTGGCAGCACGTTTCCGTGACCCTTTCTCCCATCCAACGCGCAGGTGGAATGGGAGCGGAGGAGACTGAAGAGATATTGTAGAGGTCGGTCGCTGCCAGATGCGTGCGGCTTTTCTCTCTCTGACCAGCACAAGGTGCCTGCTTCTCGACAGGTGAGAACAGCATCGTACTCGGTGGGAGGAGGGTCTGGCCATACAGAGGAACAATGGCAAATCCCAGCGGCAGCAGCCCCCCAGGACACACCTAGTAGAGGTCGAATAGAGACCATGGCCCTGGCCAAACCGGAGACCAAAAAGAGATCCTTGCGTTTTCTTCACAGGAGGAGTCTCACACGTGCTGCAGTTGTCGATTAGCTGAGTTGCAGAAGCAGGTGAGGAGTGGGAAAGCTCTCATCAGTAGCTGCTGTGGCCGTACTGCTGGGCACGACTTCGCACCGTGCTACAGCCCGAGTTTGGTTTGGCTGTCAGGAAGCGAGTGCACCGGGCAGTGGAAATTGTCCCAGTGAAACTGGAATTGTTGATGATCTGAGCTGAGTTCAGGGCGCCTCTGGGACTCTGGGAACCTGTTGCTTCCCCTTCCACAAGGACAGCGTGTTTGTCAGGGCTGGAGTTAGCGGGTGCGTCTTCCCTGGCAGCCGGTACCGTGGGGCTACGGATGGTCCTAACAGCGTGGGCTTGTCTGAGCTCGGCCTTTTGCCTCTTTCAGGTGTCCCTTCTGCAGACGCAGCTGGCACAGGAACGAAAATACAAGCAGGACTATCCTGAGTGCTGTGCAAAGACCAGCCAGGAGCTGTCAGACCTTCACCACGAGCTGTCTCTTACTCCTTAGCAGCTGTGGTCAGGGAGCCCAAAGCTGCTGTTTTGGAAGCAGAGACTGGGAAGCTGGGTCAGCCTCTGAACCTTCTTTTCCTGTAGAGGAACAGCTGCTGCATCACAGGGTTCCTGTCCTGTGCCCTTCCCAGGAACGAATTCTGTTTTGCTGCGGGAAATGGGGGTGCATTTGTTCTGTTTGCATCTGGAAGCATCTCCTAGTGACAGTGGTTTTAAATGCGTTTTGGTTTTTTTAATAAAGGCAATTTTGCAGGAGTGCCCTTTTTCCGTAGGTGAAAGCGAGTGCTAGGTAAATCTGTGGCTTGGGAAAAGATGCTCCTAGTTTTTGACTTGCACAAGTAAGCTATGACGACCTGCGGTCTGATTTCACCTCTTGAGTTCATCGCTGTTCCCTGCGAGGAAAGAGGGAAAAGGAGGTGTTCTCAAAATGAAGGGGTGGCGAGTACCCGCCAGGGATGGCAAGTGGGGCAAGAGAGTGGGGTTTTTTTTCCCTTCCGTCCACGCTTCAGCACAAAAAGCGCTGGTGCTCTCCCAAGATGCTTTGCTTTCCGCTTTGTTGCTGCGACAGCCAGCCTGAGGGCCGGCTCCGTCGTTCTCAAAGGGCATTAGTAACAACCTCCAGACCTTCCAAAGGCGGAGGCAACGGAAGGGAGGGGGAGGATGCAAAACCGAGTGCAAACTGCTCCCTACCAGCAGCTTCGCCTCGGTATCAAGCCCTTTGCAGCTGAGCGATCTCGGCACAGCCAGCGTCTCCTGGGTACCCTTCAAAGGCCCGTGCGCCGTCAGCACGGAGACTCAGTAGAAGGCGAGGCGGCAGCGAGGACCTTACCCTAGAGGAGCCCGGGAGCCGCAGCCCCTCCCCGCCAGCCCCGTCGGCCGGCTTCGCGCCGCGGAGCACGGGCGGCCCCGGAAGGCGGATGTGGTTCCGGGTGGCGCGGCGCCATGGATTCGCTGTGGCGGCTGAAGCGGTTCGATGCCTTCCCCAAGACCCTGGAAGATTTTCGGGTCAAAACGTGCGGGGGCGCGCTGGGTGAGCGGGCGGGGTGAGGGCGGTCGGGGGCCGGCGGCAGGGCGCGGGCCTCGCCGTGGTGCGGCGGCCGGGGCGACCTTGCGGGCCGGCGCTCGGTAGCAACTCGGGGCAGTGGCGGGCGGTGTGAGGCGGGGTTGAGGCGAGGCGGGCGGGCGCGACCGGCGGGACTGATGGCGGTTCTCGTCTCCCCGGCAGTGACGGTTGTCAGCGGGCTCATCGTGGTGCTGCTTTTCTTCTCGGAGCTGCAGTACTACCTCACCAAAGAGGTGAGTAGCGGCGGCGGGGGGGGCCCAGTGGTGCGGGGGGAGCCTGGCCCCCCCCGGTGCTGCCTCCTGCTCGCGGTGCCCCGGCGGAGAGGCTGCCCTGCGGCCCGTGGCGGCCTGCTGTGCCCCCGCGCTCCCGCTGAGCCGCCGCCTCCTCCGGGCTGCCCGTGCAGCAGCTTCACCCGCCGCAGACAGGTTTGGGTTTTTTTTCTTTCCCCCTCCTGGTCGCCTTGGCGATGGGAGCGGGTCGCCCTTCCCCGAGAGCCGCTTGGTGCCAGGGCTGGCTGGTGGCCTCCGGCACCCTGTGGCAGGAGAGCGTCTCAAAATCTCTTCTCGCTATCTCGGCTCTCAACAAGCACAAAATACAAAGCAAAGCAAAGCAAAGCACCGCGGGACCCCCTGTCCCCACTCCAAACTCTGAGATTCCCAAAGGATTACTTTTTAGAAATGGCAAACGCTTACCTATTGTGGAAGGTGCGGGAGGCAGCAGCTCAGGTGCCTGACAAACCCCAGGTCTTGAAAATGAGCTCCTGAGCCAGAGCAGTCGAGGGAAAGAGGCCTTTTGATTTGCTTCCAAGTGAAAGACGACTGTGTTTTTTCTTTGTTTCTAGGTTCACCCGGAATTGTACGTTGACAAATCGAGGGGAGATAAACTGAAGATCAACCTGGACGTTATTTTCCCACATATGCCTTGTGCTTGTGAGTCAGATTTCTGAATGTTGGGGATAGTTTTCCTACTTGCCAAGGGCCCGAGAGGCTCAGTGTAGCATGGTGCTTCCAAGTGCTGCTTGGGCCATGGACAGAGAGGAATTGATGATCCCTTGTGGTTATGCAGAGATTCCAGCCAGGCCTGCTGGGCATTCAAGCAGCGCTTCCAAGTCAGGCAGCATTACTTTTCGAGTTTATAAATGAGGCAAAGGTATAAACCCACTTCCGTTTCTTACGTTGTGTTGTACTTTGTCAGGGAGCACACTAATACTGAAAAAGCTGGCCCGGAGTTCACTTGGGACTCAAGAGTTGACTGTGGTGGTGGTGTTGCTGAAAAACTTTAGAGCCTCCTTTGGAAGTTACTTGATGAAGCACAGCTTTTCCATGATTTTAGTACTGAAATTCTGGCTGTAATGCCAATGCCATGTGATAACCTTTTTCCAAAATTTTTTAAATCAGAAGGAGCGTTAATAATCTGATTACCTTTTAACTAAACTCAGAACAAAGCAGCAGTATGAAGTGACGGAAGATGTTGCAAGTCTTCCTGGGTATTACTGCTGTGCCTGTTATCTGACTGCGCACTAATCTTCCCTGCCTCTTGTTCTGTTGTCGTAATTCTTTTGGGTAATGCATTGGGCTCTAAATGTAGTGAGTCTGTCTTCCTTCTGACCACCCAAGATACTATTGGTCTTTGCCTTGCTCACATTTAAAAGTGTGTGGGAAGGCCAGAGCGATGGGAATCCTCGGCTGTTTTGTGCAGAGAAGCTGTCAGTCTTCTAAGGGAGCGTGTAGCCAGGAAGTGCATCATGGAGTTTTGATACCAGAGTGGGCCCACAGACCTTCTCAATCTTCTTTGTGAAAAGGGATCAGAAGGAAATGTGCTGATGTTGAAGGGGGAAGGGTGAGGGAGTAGAGGTAGGAGGCAGCTTTCAACCAATTAACTCCTGAAAACGGTTGTGGTCTTTAAGGGGTTTTGTTTTGGTTTTTTGCCCAAAGCACATTATTTCTCAGGGTAACGCTTTCTGTGGCAGTTGGAAACAGTCCTTCTTGTCCACCAAACCAAAGCCCATGTTTGGCAGGGTCATTTAGGGTGCTGCAATGTGTGTTTTATTCCCTATAAGTCCCCATCCATACGCACTCTTCCAGGTTGGCACGTTCTTATCCCCCTCGCTGAAAGATTCTGTATCTTCACTGGTTGAACGCTCTTCCTCAGCCTGCCGCAGGCCGTAACAAATGTGTGTTTATTGACCTTTTTCCTTGCTCGCTGGTTTCAGATTTGAGCATTGATGCCATGGATGTAGCAGGAGAGCAGCAGCTGGATGTAGAGCACAATCTGTTTAAACAACGTTTGGATAAAGCTGGCAATCGTGTGACTCCAGAGGCTGAGCGACATGGTAAGATGCTATTCTACCTTGGCTACGTAAACCTCTCCTCTGTGTTTTTTACATGTTATGACTCATCGTTGTACTTTGATACAAACAAGAAACGATTCTGGCAAAGTGTTGCGTCTAACCGTGATACTGTCTTGACTGTTCCTTTCCAAAACATGAGCTCCTTCTTACCTTTTCTGGGAGGTAGTGTAGTTCTACGTAGCAGCGTGAACTAAATTTGTTGATTTGTATCACTCAGATTTAACTTCTCTGTTCTTGAAGTTGAAAGGCTAACCTAAGCCAAGAGCTGAACAATTGGCAGGTATGAGAGTTTCTCCCGTTTGTCGTGGGAATGTGGTGGAAGTGTTCTTACTGTTGTGTCACTTAGCAGCCTCTCTGAATAACTCTTGTATTCAGAGGTTGTGACATTTCAAATCTAGTGTCTGGGGACAAAAGCATCTGTTCCGTATCTAGTTCTCAGTTAACACATGTAGGCCTCCTGCCTTGCTTGTATTGCCAGTCTCCATCAGGATTGCTCCATCTGAACTGGTTGCTCCAACTCCTTATCTAATCAGTGGAGAGGAAGAGAAACTTGTAGGACGCAAACTATCTCGCCTAGAAGAGGTGTTTTAAAATAGATGGGATGTGTTGCATGCAACAAGCAATTTCTTCTGCTGTCTGGAAGAAGCACGCGGCTAGTTCGGTTTCCATCACCCATGTTGCAAGTTAGATCAGAAGTATCCACCCATCTTCATTAAACTCTACGATTATCAGTTCCTATTAGTAACACTGACATTCAGTCAGTTCTTTAAACGGCAGCTATAGCAGTATTGACCTTAAATGTAGGAAAGCATACCCAAATTTTGTGGAGTAGTATCTGGAGGCTTTTCCTAATCGTAGTTTCATTAAAATAGCTTAATGATTTCTTGGTAGGTTGCATTCTGTGCTTGGATGTCATCTTATTCGTTTCCATTGAATGACAATAAGTGATTGAATTCTTTATTGGTGGTTCTTATCGTTTCCTTCCTTTTAATGTGGACATGTTTCACACTGCATATGTGCATGCAAGCTGAGGACCATGTTAACAGGAGGAAACCCCACATGTAGAGCTTTATGTACTGCAAATTCTTTGTAGTCTCTCAGCTGTGTGCATTACCTCTGGGTGCTGTCTCTGAGACAGCTCATCAGGCAGCTACTGATGATGTTTAAAAAACTGTTCCTGGTTGCTGTATCTTGAAAGACTGCTTGTATTGTACAGGCGTTCTTACTGAAATGGTGGGAATCATGGCTTTGACAAAGCATAGCAATTATTCAGCTGTGTTCTTCCCAATGCTATCTTTCAGTGTGGTGACAAGATTAAAAGCCGTACCAGTTTTTATGATGAATTCTTGAGTGCACATCCAACTACTTTGAACGTTGTATGCTTTAGAACGCAAGTCTTGCACAGTTGTTTAATAATGGGTATATTTTCCTGAAAGTTTTTATTTGCTTGATCATAACTACCATAAAGTATTTGATGAAAGAAATAAGATTAAGGATTGATTTTCATGCATATTTTGTACTTTCTAACTAAAATCTCTTCTTTTTGTGGCTAATACGAAATACAGATGTCTTTTATACTCACTTCTGTGCACCTGTTACACCTCCCAATCTCAACAAACAAGGCCCTGATAACGTTTTATCCCGTCAGCAGTGCCTGACTGCAGGATGCGCAGCTTCCGACACACAGTCGTTGCAGTTACTGGGTGTCGAACAAAACAAGAGTACAAGATAGCATTTCTAGACATGCCTCATCACTTTGCCTCCTCTTTTGTCTTAGAGCTGGGGAAGGAAGAAGAAAAAGTGTTTGATCCAGATTCTTTGGATGCCGATCGCTGTGAGAGCTGTTACGGGGCAGAGTCAGAGGACATTCGGTAACCTTTACATCTTTTCATATCTTCTTAGCATTTGAATTCAGACTGTTCTGTTGCGTGCATGGTTTTTTTCCGAAATGTCTATGAAGGTCTGTGCAATGAAATCCTCCTGGGCACGTGTTCCGAGAACAGTGAGAACTGTTGTGGTTTTGGTATGCTTTTGGAAGCGGCACTCCAGATTGTTAAGAGCGTGCAGAGTTAAATTGTCTAGTTTGTCTGCACGCCTGTTTAAGGGCAGTGCAAACTGCACTACCTTTGCAGTAGCACAAAGACTGTATCTCAGCAAACTGCATCTTTTCTGGGGTTATTTGGTGTCCAGAGGGGAGCTGCGTAAATTATTTCACCATTGCATGAGCTGTCTTGGAATAAAACCTAGTTATGGCTTTGCATCCTTTGCACTGCTGCTGCAAGCTTCGCATCCTTATGGGAGCAAAGACCAGATGTTTATCGCTCACACAAACAGTGGGTGTCATTTGGTGTTTCTCATTCCTCCTACCTGCAAATTCCTGTAGGAATGGATCCGTGATAGGCTGCAGGTTCTGGACTATCTTTCGCTGTTACTGTCTCTGTAGCGACTTGGTTTGTCCCATCTGCCAAGTTGTGTGCTTCCCTGTAGATGTTTCCATCTTGTGGGATTCATGACTGCAGCCTTCAGCTTTCTCTTTGGTCCAGCAAAACACGCAGCCAAGACAGAAGACTGTTCTTTCCCGTGACCAAGGTGTTACCCAGAGGTAGAAAAGCAACGAAGCAAGTTTACTGTTAACCCTCCCTCCAATGCTGACAGTCTTGCCCTAAAAGCAGAGGAAAGGAGGAATAGAAACAGGCAGATGCTTTGTTCACAGGGAGAAGTTCCAAACTGCTCAGAACTGTGGGACGCTGGTGTCATTTTTGTAGCAAGTTTCTTTGCTACAAATTTCTTTGTCTGAAAGGACAGGCAAAGCCCTCTTCAGACTCCAGCACTGCATGAAACCAGCTTGCATCCTCATGCTGAAATCTCAACAAGTACATCCAAAAGCTCGAGCTCCTTCAGGAGTGTTAGGTCAGCTCCCGAGGTCTGGTCCCTGATGTTTGCTGTATCACTTTGTTGGAGAAAAATCCGCCACGAATTCAAGTCCTGAGCTGGAGTGTCTCTTTATAGCGATAAAGGTGGTAAGATGATGGTGCTTGTGCTTTTGCAGGTGTTGTAATACTTGTGACGATGTCAGAGAAGCATACAGGCGGCGAGGCTGGGCCTTCAAGAACCCGGATAGCATAGAGCAGTGCAAGAGGGAAGGGTTTAGCCAGAAAATGCAAGAGCAGAAGAACGAGGGCTGCCAAGTGTATGGTTTCCTAGAGGTCAACAAGGTGAGAGATGGGTTTTGCTGTGAACCTGCTGCATGGTGGTGCTGACTGTGAAAAGGCAGAATTGGGGCGTTCCTCTCCTTTTCCAGCCTTAGGTGTTCACAGGACTGTAATATAACAACCCCTGGGCTCAGCAAGGTACTTGTGCCCGTAAAGGAGTTCAGTAGGAGAGTCAGGAAAAGCAGTGGGAAGGGGCTAATGCTTTGTTTCATTGTGTGGGCTGGTAGGCAGCCTGCCGGCTGGAGAAGCTTAGCTTTTCCTACTGTCTAGTGAGTCTTTTTGCCGAGGTTTCTGGAGGAGGAGAGGCAGCTGCTTTGAGGTTAGATTGTCCCACCTGCCCTTCTGGTCTTAAAACAGAGACCACTAGTGGATGCTGGAGGTACCAGTAGCCAACACTTGCCAGCAGAGGTGCCGGAGAGAGTGAAATGTTATCCTCTTTAGAAAAACAGCGGAAGCAAGACTGTTGGAGTTGGTTGACAAAGCTGAAAATGCTCAGAGAGGTGGTTGTTGCAACTGGTGTAGGAAAACGTAGTACAAGATGTACCAGATAACTATGTGACTACCCTGTCATTTGGTGTGTTAACAAACCCAGAACACTTGGATGTGCAGGTTACGTATCCAAGTACATTCTAGAAGTCAGGCCCAGGCTAATTTTTTTAAATTTTTTTAAATTTTTGATTCAAACTCTGGGGGTTTTTTGCATCTTGGTGTACTCTTCTTGGAGACCACATTCTCTATTTCTGGAAAGTAAACCTTTTACTCATGAAGCCAGACATTGTGATTTGAGCATCATCATGGGTACCGAACCATTACAGGACCCTCTGTCACATTCAGATCCTCCAGGGCAGAGTGTGTATAATTGCTAGTAAGTGTCAGTGAGGATTGGCACCTGATATCCACATCCCTTTCAGATTCCAGGATGAAATTTTAACAGCCTTTGTCTTTTGGGGTGTTTTGGGGCTTGGGTATTTTTTTGCAAGTTCAGTGCTTTATTTTTGTGGGTTTTGGATGCAGCTTATTTTCATGGACGTATACGTAGGATTGCTGTTTATTGTATTAAGTTTTTTTTGTTACCCTGCTCAGTCTCCCCCTCAGTTACTTTCTCCACTTCTTTTTTGTGATACGTTTTTGTATTTTCTGCAGCAGCAGTCAGTTCCCTCCCAATAGACTTAATTCTTTCTTCTTCCCATTTTTATGTCCACTGAAATAATCTACTTAGAACAGTTAATACCAACATCAGTATGTAATTATGGCTTTCCACATGACTGCCTGTGAGGAAGAGAGGAAATTCATATCTCATGAAAGTGAGGTGCTCGGTGTATATATTGTTTAAACAAAAATGTAAAAATCTAAGCACCGCTGCGACTGATTTATTTATATAGATTCAGACCTTTTAATGAAAGATTTCTGTCTCCCACAGGTAGCTGGAAATTTCCACTTTGCACCAGGAAAAAGTTTCCAACAGTCTCATGTCCATGGTAAAGTATTTTCTTTTCCTGCTTATTGTGACCTTTAGCTTCCAAGTGTATCTGACCATTTTCTTTGAATGTCTTTGCACTGCTATCCATAATAGCGATGACACTGCTGCGGTGAGGAGGGCATTGTTGAAGTTTTGTTACAGAGGTTTAGAACCATCGTGAACAAATAGAAGTGTTTTCTGGAGGTGCTGCCACATGGGTGTGGAAGAACTTGGGAGGAGAATGTTTATGGGCAGTCTGACAGTCTCACTGGTTCCACAGAACTGCTGCTCTGATGTACAACAACCTCAAGTAAATGGTTGGAAGGGACCATTAAAGGCCATCTAGTCCAACCCCCCTGCAATGAGCAGGGACATCTGCAACTAGATCAGGTTGCTCAGAGCCCCGTCCGGACTGACCCGAGTGTTCCCAGGGATGGGGCATCTGCAACTTCTCTGGCAACCTGTTCCAGTGCCTCACCGCCCTCACAGTAAAAAGTTTCTTCCTTATATCTGGTCTGAATCTACCTTCTTTTAGGTGAAAACTATTCCCCTTCATCCTATCGCAACAGGCCCTGTTAAAAAGTCTGTCCCCATCTTTCTTATAAGCCTCCTTTAAGTACTGAAAGGCCACAGTCAGGTCTCCCTGGCGCCTTCTCTTCTCCAGGCTGAACAAGCCCAACGTTCTCAGCCTTTGCTCACGGGAGAGGTGCTTCAGCCCTCAGATCATCTCCGTGGCTTCCTCTGGACCTGCTCCGACAGGTCCATGTCTGTCTTGTCCTGAAGACCCCAGAGCTGGACACAGCACTCCAGGTGGGGAGTTCTCTCTTGCTTTCCTAGTTATTCATAACACATGATTTCCCTTTTTTCCTAACCTTTTTCTGGGCAGTGTTTTCATGGCACCAAGAAACAACCAAGGAGTTTTCTCAGACCCGTGAGGAAAATGGACATCTTGGAGCCTGGTCTTTCTTGTACATGAAGCTGAGGCTGTTTTCTGCCTCAGTATGACCTTTCTTCATGATCTTTTTTTTTTTTTTTTTAAACTCTACAGAAAGAAGGAAGGAAGGGGGTTTTTTCCCCTTAAAAAACTTGACTAGTATTAGTCAGAGGGCAGAGCTCTGTGAGATATTTCCTGAGCTCCCTTGGAAATATCTCGTTTGGATCGTAATTATAATAATAATAATAATATATTATATTATATAATTATAAGGAAGCAAAAGGTCTCACTCCGGGCACCGTGGCCTTCAAGATTCTGTATAGAAACCGTCTATCTGTTTATTCTGCATTCTCTAGCCAAAACAGGGCCATCTTGCTGCCCTAAGACTCCCTCCTTTGGCTGCTTCTCAAACCAACCTTGGGGATCTCCATCCACAATGTTCCTATAAGAGATAAGCAGACACCAGTGTTTTTAAACACTAACGTGCAATTGCCACAAGGACCTCTGATGGTCTCCTGAAAATCTTTTCTTTTGCAAAGCGACTGTTTGGCATTTCACTTGTTTTAACACAAATTCTCCTTCCTGCCTTTATGCAACACTCATGTGCCTGAAGGAACCAGAAACACTGGAAATGCGGAAAAACTAAAAGTGTAAAAAAAAAAAAAAAAAAAAAAAAATTAAAATTAAAAATTGTCCACTTGTAAGAAAAGTGTTATTTTGTCCTTTTTGTTTTGTTTCTGCCTGCGTGAATGGCGAATCCAGGTGAGATGATTTCGCCTCCCCTGTTGTTGTTTGCGTGGCTGTTTTTCTCTGCTTGTATGTAACACCTTTGTTCTCATGTTCTGTTGACGTTGGTTCCGTGTTTATACACATGTACCCAACCCAGGTGAAAGTTGTTCTGCACGGTCATTAAAGACAGCTTTGCATTCCTTCTGGTTTCTCATAATCCCCAGGCCGGAAGGAAATGTAATTTGGAAATTGAGGGAGGGTGTTTTTCTGTCTTTAGAGAACTGAAGGGAAAGGTCCGGCTCTGCTGGGTTAATGCAACTTTTATCCATCCATCCATCCATCCATCCATCCATCCCCTAACATCTCAAACCTTCTCAGAAAAATGCCTTACCCAAATCTTAGGTCTCCCCAGACTTATTTCTTAAATATCCATATACCGCGGTAGTCTTTATGCCTGTCACGTAAAGGGTGGGAGTCTGATGTGTGGCCGAGGGAGGCCCTCCCGTTGAGTCCCGAGGTTCAGAAAGCACCCCCTTGCTCTCTAAACTCCTTCTCAGAGAGGAGCCTAGGTGCGGCTGGGTCTAGTCTTAGTCCCAGACTTGGTCAACAGTTTAAGTCTAAAGGGTTATATATAGCCACATATCAGAGTCAACGTTTGCCTGTCAGAGCCCCCAAAGGACTTTGACTGACTCAGTTTCGCAAAGTTGAAGCAGATAGAAGTGGGTGGAGGAGAAGGAGCACAGCCCGTCGACCGCCTCTTCCAGGTTCTTTTCTTCCCCCACCCCCCCCGCCCTCCCAGGGATAACTTCCTCAGTATCCTTTATAGCTCAGCCTTGGCTGTTCCCTGCCACGGGTGACGTTTAACATGATTTGGGTGGAGAGTCGAGTACTATAGTCATATAGGTTTAGCATGTACTCCTTTTAGCTCATTATCATATTTAGGGGTGTCAACTTTAATATTCGTTTTGCAGATAATGAAGCAAAAGGTCTCACTCCGGGCACCGTGGCCTTCAAGATTCTGTATAGAAACCGCCTATGTTCTTCTCAGATGCTGTGTTCTTCTCAGCTGACCACTGGAGGCTGAGCACTTTATTACTAGAGGTATTTCTGCAGCATAGATGTTGTTCCTGTTTTATCTTAGTTTTCATCATTACTAGATGGTTTAGTGTGCGTTGCTATTCATTCCTCATCTCAGGTCATCGAAATCGTTCTCTCTCGGAGAATTCACACGGCTGATCTTACGCCTTGGTGCCATCCGTAATGGTGAATGACCTTTTAGCCAGTGCGTAAACATACTGCTTGTACTTCTTGGACAGGTGCTCTGTCTGTCTTCAGAGACTGTGATTCTCCCGGAGAATCCGAGCTGGAGCTTGGGGAATTTGCTTTTGAAGCGAGCAGGGACTCTGATTTTCGTCCCAAGTTACGGGAAGCATTGAAAACTGGTCGCTTTAAGCCCGCACCGTGATGCTCCATCTTCAGAGGGTCAGAGAAGACCCCGGCTCCTCAGTGTCATACCGGCTGCAGACGGTCTTGTCTTGTTCCTCAGCTCATCTGCGATCCAGTTGCACTGAGAAATCCCCGGTCGTTAGGAGGAGGACGGAAGGAGGTCGTGAGGAGGACTGAAGCGGTACTTCCAAGCAGACTTTTTGGCAGGGAAACTAGTTAGTTGTCCTGGCTCTCCTGCATCAAGGGAAAACCAGAGTCAAACGTTATGGCTATTTACAGTCTTCCGTTCCAAGCAGCACAGCCTCAAGCCCTGCTTATTCATTTGGAAGGAGCCGAGACTGGGTTTGCTTCACTCGCGTCTGCTCCGCAGGCTTTGGATCCTAAACTGAGTTTTTCTGTTGGGTTTATGCAGGGTGCTGCAGGTTTTGGTGGAGTTGTCTCCTTCCCTTGTGCCTCTGGGAGGACAGCCTCCAGCACCAGCTGTGCCTGTTTGTGATTCTGGAGATCATGGCTGTTTTCTTTGCAGCAGTTCACACCTTCTCGCTTTCCTTCCTGGCTCAGAGAAAAGAGGAATGATTGAATGATCCAGCTTTGCAGCCTCCGGAGGTTAAGCCACAGGTTCAGGCGCTGCTGCCACATCTGTCCATGCCTGTACAGCAGCAGCAGCCGTCTCCCGCTTCAGCTGCGGTGCCTGGCAGCGAGTTTCCAGCACGCGGGAGAGCCCTAGTGAGAGGTTCCTCAGGAGAGAGGCGATCGTCCTATCAATTCCTTCTTCCTTGCCGTATTTCTCCTAGTCAAGGGGAAGCTGAGGCTTCTCGTTCATCCTTTAGGTTATCTGTGGACCTCTCTGTTGCTGAGGTGCCAAGGGCTTGTACTTGAAGGCCCGTGAAGACCCAGCGGACTCTGCTGGGACGGTCGATGCAGCCACAGATTCAGTGTGGGCGTAAGACGAGTTCAACAGAAGGTTGGGTGGTCCCCACCTTGGCTCTGCACTGAGTAACAATTAAAGCCTGCAGATGTTTACTGAAACCTGAGGCGTGATTTTGTAGCCTTTTTTCTTCAGTGTAACACCTCTGCTAGGCATTTGCCACACAGACCGCAAACGTCCTGGTCAGCTTTTGGCTGACCCAGCTCACGCAAAGGCCCGATGGATTCTGGGAGCAGCGCCATTAGGTGCAAGTGAGAGCACCAGGGAGGCAGCACAGGGGGCCAGAAAGAGCTAAAGGGCCATGATGCAGCCACCGTCACCTGCAGCCGGCTGTCTCCTGTAGCCGTCATCTTTGTCTGGCAGTACTGGCAGAATCTGCTGATTTTTGGAAATGGTATAGAGCAGACTTCCAAGGCGGAAGGGATAAAACATCAGCTGAGCCAAAAAGCCTTTGAAGCAGCTCCAAGAGCAGCTGGACTGCTGAGGCTCTTGTGCTTGTGCTTCCCAGCGTGATACAGGGGACGCCCGCACTGTGAGGGAGGAGGAGGGATGAGCGCTCTCGCTAGGGCACTTTGTTTTATTTCTTCGTGAGCTCACGAAATAAAGCTTAACTCACAGAGCACGTTGTCCTGTAAATGTCAAGCTTTCTCTCCCGTACTGGGTTTCCTCTAACTGCTCGCAGTCGTTCCATCTCTCCGTGCTTGGTTTTCGTAGGAGCTTGGAACTCCTGCTCCAGTGGCAGTCAAGGGCTGAAGGTTGAGCTTTTAGCAGAGAGCCCTAGCTGTTGAGTTGGCTTCCCTGTGCGATGGACCTTTTCTCCTGTCGCTGCGGTCCCCCCCTTCTCGCCCCAGTGTCCCCATACCCCCCACCAAGACTCTGGTGTCGGGGACCGTTTCCTCCCGCTCCTGCTCTCCCAGGCGCTACAGGGAGCGCTTTTGGCCCCCAACGTTCTACGGGGCCGTTAACAGTCTCTGAGCAGAAGTCGCTGGAGCAAACGGCTGCCGGGGCGGCCTCTCCCCCGCGGCAGCAGCGCAGCCCGGCGCGGCACCCTCAGCGAGAAGCGAGAAGGGAATCGCTGCCACAGAGCGGCCCCGAGCGAGCCCGGCCTGTCAGGCGGCGGAGCCCCGCGGGCGGCGGGCCGGCTGGCGAGCGGGGGCATGGCGGCGCGGAGCCAGGCCTCCCTGCGGCGCCGGCTGCAGAGCTCGCAGGAGGCGCAGCAACGCCAAGCGGTGCTGGTGCGGAAGCTGCAGGCGAAGGTAAGGAGCGGGGGCACCTGCCCGGGGGGGAGCTGCCCGGGGACGGGCCGCGGTGGCGGGGCCGGGGTGCCCGGGCCGCCCGCGCCGCGCTGAGAGGGGACTCGGCGGCGGCGGCGGCGGCGATCTCGGGGGGCGAACGCGCGGCCCCAACGGCGCCCTCCCCGGGGCTGCTGCGGGCGGGACGGCGCCGAGCCCGGAGCTCGGGGGAGGCCCCGGGAGCCGCCCTGCTCCGCCCGGCCTGCTGGGCGCCGTCACACACACACACACACAGACACACGCCCCGAGCCCCTCGTCAGGTCTCTCCCGTCCTTAACTAAAGATGCCGGGCTTGCCAACGCCTTTGTTTGGCCAGGTGAGCAGGGGGCTGTCCCAGAGGTAGGAGTCAAGCCGGCGGCGGTGGTTTCGCGTGGCCCCGGACAGAAGCAGGCAGCTCTGGCCTGGTCGGCCCGGGGCGCAGGAGCGCCGGCAGCGAGGAGGGTGCCGGCCCGGGCGGAGGGTCGGGGCAGTGTCCGACGGTGGTCACGGCGTGGCTGGAAGCTCCTCCTGCTTTCCTTGCCCGTGCTTGTCTTCTGCAGCTGAACAGACACCCGCGTTCTGCAGCGGCTGTGCAGGGCTGTGGTCAGAACTGACTTGACTTGCTACTTAGTGAAACGCAACTTGCAAAACTCATTTCTCTAACTTCAAGGACCCGCTGGACCTTGAGCCCGTTGGAAGGACTGATCTGGGGGACGTAGTGGCCATAGGCCAGGCACGGCTCTCTAAGGCGCTCTCGTCATTCTGTTTGCCACCTCTGTCTTAGGATGAGCAGATAGCAGTGCGTGTAAAAGACACCCTGTCTCCTGTATTCTTTAATCTTAGATAAGGTGAAGCTTCCCTATGTCGTAACGACTTCTTGTTGACGGGATCGGCAGCACTGTGAAATGTGCTCTGCTTGGGCTGTCAAGACCTGCAGAAAAGCGAATGCAGGAGGGGCCGCGTCTGCTACAAGCCACATTCGCTCACCTTCATTCTGTGTGCCCATCTAGGTACTGCAGTACGGACTCGGTGTCGAGAGTTGGAGCAGCAAGTGCAAGCAGGAGGGGTGAGTGTGCAGGTTGCTAACTAACGATAGCGTACGTAGCATTCGCTACCGCAGGCAAAAAGCTCCCCAGAGCAACGGCAGAGGGAAACAAGCGTTTGCTGCCTGAGGCTTTAAAGAAGCGCTGCAAGGCTGCCGGCCGTCTTTTGTCCAGCTGCCGTTCTTAGAGCAGCCAGTAATCCCAGAAATGCCGGCCCGGAAAACCCGATCAAGAAGGATTGTAACGTTGTGAAGGAGTGCTTTATTGCTGGAGTAAGGTTTGTCCTAGGTCTCGGGAGAGGGCTCTACTGCCTGTTAGGTTCTGTGGCTGTCTCTGACAAAGACTTGGTTGAAACATGGCGTGTTGGAAGGCAAGAATGCTGGCGTTCAACATACAGAGCTGGCTCTGTGCTTTTCCTTCTGCTTCACGGCCAAAGTCAACCTAGGAAACGAAGGGTAGGAGAGTACTCCCAGGCTTCAAGTCTGAGTGAGCACTGGCGGTCATGAGCTGAGGATACTTAGCTGTGAGAGTGCAACGGCGGGAGACTGAGGAGAGCTGCTCACGCTGAGTAACACCCTTCCCCTCCCTTCCTCTCCCTAGTCGTGACACTGTTAAGCCTGGAGGAAGCCACGAGCTCCTGAGATACCAAAGAAATGGAGGGGAAAGCACGGATGCTAACAGTAGTGAAGGGTCCACAAGAATTTGACTCAGCATTTCCTTTCTTCTTAAGGGATCCCTTCCAGGCAGGTGGGAAGCCAGAGAAGCCCGCGACCGGGAGAAAGCACTGCTTCAGTTGGAAGAGGAGCATCAAAGGTAAAAGGAAGAAGTGTTAACCTCACATGGTATCCTGGATGCTCGCGGAAGCGAGGGAAGACCTGTCAGCGCTACCTGGTCTCCCCAAGGGAAGCAGT